>NC_084742.1:12305203-12375203 GCF_033978785.1 Entelurus aequoreus | reverse complement strand
AAATTTGATGACTGTGCCCCGTGAACAAGTGACCTCACAGCTTGGGCAAATAATCCTGTTGCTCTACAAATTAATTACCATAAATTTGAGACAAGTTCTGATGTTTTCATTTGAACCAAGTGGACTATTTAATGTTTTGGATTGACACTGTAGAATTCTTTTTTACCCGCCAGTAAAAACAACAGTACTCGTGTTACATTTATCTTCCGTACCGCCATCCAGGCACTCCTCATCACCCGAGAGTTTATCAGAGGAGAGCAGCCTTGTACCAGGAAGTGTGTGAGTGTGTACGTGTGTGGTTTAAGAACCACAAGCAACAGAGAAGGTTTAATATTGCGGCGGTCGGAAATGGAAAACGTGATGTTGGGAAAATGAGAATAATGCAAGAAAAAGAAGGGATTAGCGTCACTTGGCCCAATATTTGTGTGAGCGTGCCTGCAGTCAGAAGCACTTCTTCAGTGAGTCACATGGGAGGCGATGGAGGCAGAAAAAAAACAACTTCTTGACACGTTTATTCGTCTCGTAAGTTTTCCCTTTTATTCTCTCCCCTCTTCCAAACCAATTAAGGCCGAGCAGAGACGGAGGAGGATCTTCTGGGTCTTAACTTTAGCGAGAGATAGTCCTGGTTATGGAATCTTTGGCCCTCGGTCGAGAGCTTCGCATGCAGCTGGAACACCTCCCGCGCCTCGCGAGGAGGGTGACCCTGCGGACATCTGCTGCTGGACACATGTGGACGGATTTGACATGGACGAGCAGATGGAAAAACCCTGGGGGCGTGGGGTGTACGCACAGTTCTGCAGCGGCAATAAATAAAGGAACAGCTGAACAGAGATATTGGCGCTCTGACAAGTGCTGTTTTTCATGCACAATGCCATTAATCATTAGCATTGTAACTGGCACCATGTGTCCTAGGCAGTGCACACTCCACACCAACAGGGGGCAGCACGCAACAATCCAAACACAATTAAAGGCTGCACTCACACTTCCCAGCCCGTCTCCTGGCCCCCGCTGGCCCACAGACACACTCAGCATTCCTCCTTCGACTTATCATCGCTTCTACACTGCTGGATTAATAACTCACGTCCCTGACTTTGTGGATAGTTTCCAGTCTTACTCTCAGCCATTATTTTTATTGTACAAAGTTTTTAGCAATCATATTAACTAAAGTAGTGTTTTTTAACCCTAGGGCCATATTTTGAAAATAAAAACTACATTTCCTGGAATTGGGTGCATTTGTACACTATATTTTACCTGTACATTTAATCTCATCTACCAACTTCTTTAAGATGTCTTTTTGACACTTACATGTCCCATGTAATGTACCATCCTTATAAAATGGAGCGGCTAATTTTTGGATTTTTTATTCTAGCTAATTGCCATCATGTGTTGTGGTCCAAAGTTTTCATTAAACCCAAGCAGAGGACTGATATAGTGGGGTTATTGTTTGTTTGTTTGTTTGTGAAGTGAATGACATTCATATAGCGCTTTTTCTCTAAAAGACTCAAAGCGTTTTACATAGTGAAACCCATTATCTACATCTTCAAGCTACATTTAAACCAGTGTGGGTGGCACTAGGAGCAGGTGGGTAGAGTGTCTTGCCCAAGGACACAGGGGCAGTGACTAGGATGGCAGAAGCGGGGATCGAACTTGGAACCCTCAAGTTTCTGCCATGGCCGCTCTACCAACCGAGACGCTTTTTTGGACAAGTTTGCCCTCTGCAGGTGCTGCGAGTTGAAAATGCACTTCCTGTTTTGCCTCAAACCGAAAGTAAAAACCGTCCATAGCGTTTCTGCTTAAAAGGATTCTTCATTCATCACCCCAAGCAACATTTATAAGTTTAACAATATAACTACAACAATTCATACTTACTAAACTGTCCCATGTGTGATGTCTGTAGGAGTGTTTTTTATGCATATTTGTACGTGCTACGGCAACGTAATGAAGCAAGCGTCGTTAACATTAGCTAATATGCTAACAATGTTAGTATTATTAACTTACAATGGCATACTTTTTGTATTGTTTCAGTTTCACAAATTCCTCAGTAAATTCACCAAAAACGTCACCGTAAAGTTATTGAATCTGTTTAGCAGATTGGAGAACTAGCTTGCGCAGCAAGTGGGTCCATGACGATGACTCCTATTTTGTTTGATCAGCCGTTTTACTGCCATGTCACAGACACCATTTAGAAACAATTAAGGCACTGTATGTAAAAAAACATTTACAAAATCTTTCTGTGTAAATGACTCCTTCCACAATGTATATATCCGCGGCTTATAGTCCGGTGCGGCTAATATATGGAAAATATTAATTTTCTTCTAAGATTTAGTGGGTGTGGCTTGTATCCTGGTGTGCTCTATTGTCCGGAAAATACGATATTTTTACCTTATTTCCTCCCAGTATTGTGATGATCAGCATATATTCTGTAATATTCATGAGAACAAACACACTAAAAAGACCATTCTTCCCACTAAAGAGACACCATCCTCTGTGCACAAGTTTAGTAGACCAGCTTTGCATGGGCTATCAAGTTTGCACGTGTTTTAATACACGCAAACCTAGTAGATCAGTCTTTGACTGTGACATGTGGTTTGAATCTGGATTGTTTTATTAAAAAACTTCCTGCAATTCTTCTTTGATATGGATCAAAGCTGCTTTGTTTTGCCAAAACCTAATATTCAGCCAATGCCCGTGGCCTAGATGTTTGTGTTGTCCACGATCCATGAGGTGAGCTTACCGTGGGGTCTTTACCCGCCATTTGGCACTCCTCGATCTTGCTGGTAGACGCCGGCCAAAACGCCTGGTGGTGCAAAAACAACACAAGATCCTAATTAGCTGCGAGTGCGGTGGAAATTATCCCAGTGAACACCAGTTACAGATGCTCATGAATATGCAAATGTGCTAGAAATTAAACAAGGGGGAAATTTGGGATGACACGTGTTGTAAAGTGGAAGAGGTCGAGCTCTGTGAATGCGTCCCGTAATTTACAAAATGGATGAAACGCAGCACTCCCCCACAGGGTAGGATGAGGGAGGGGGGTCTAAATGGTTTACCATCTGTTTATGCGGCTCATGCTGTCAATTACACTGGTAGACGACTCCCTCGCCGCGTACACGACGACAACGCTCCAGTGCTTCAACTGCACCTTTGAATAACCCCCGATCGTTGACGACACGGCAAATGTGTCACCATTTGCATAATATCACAGCAGAGACAGGAAGCACAGCAGCAGTATCAGCCAGAACCTGTTACACTCCACTGCAGGACGTTTAGACTCCATGTCTTAGCTAAGGATGCAGGCCAAAGCAGCGTTGCCAGGTGGGAAATGACAAAAGTTTGAAATTATCGTACGTTGCGGACAATTATTGTGCATACCCCATTTGAAGTTACTCAGGACCATCTGCTACTTTAAAACATGACAGAAAGCTGTGTGTAAAATAGTGTAAAATGCAGTTTTACTTTTACATAAAATAATATGGCTGTTGGGAAATAGCGCCTCCACCTGGTTGTAACGAGGCCCATGAGACAAAGCACAACATCAGGTGCAGTTATGAAGTGAAATTACTGCGAAAACTCCACAAACAAGTGTTTTTACGCACAATTTCAAAATAACAATTTACTTCAATTAAAAAACAATTCACAAGCAAAAATATTTATTTTCTGCAAGGAGAAAAAAAAAGATTCACAAGTATAAATAAAAATGTATTCAAATATAAAAACGAAGTACCAGTAAGTAAAAAAGAAACAATTTTTTGCAAGTAAAAAACTATTTTCTTCAATTATAAAAATGATTCACAAATAAAAAACCCAACAATTTTCTGCAAGTAAAAAAACGATTTTGTGAAAGTTAAAAAACAATTTTTTTGCACGTAAAAAAAACGATTTGGGAGCAAAACATTTTTTTTCTGCAAGTAAAAAAAACGATTCACAAGTATCCAAAATATTTTCTGCAAGTAAAATATATATTTTTTTCTTCAAGTTTTCTTCAAGGGACGGCGTGGCGAAGTTGGTAGAGTGGCTGTGCCAGCAATCGGAGGGTTGCTGGTCACTGGGGTTCAATCCCCACCTTCTACTATCCTAGTCACGTCCGTTGTGTCCTTGGGCAAGACACTTCACCCTTGCTCCTGATGGCTGCTCCCGCCATCAGTGTGTGTGAATGGGTGAATGTGGAAATACTGTCAAAGCGCTTTGAGTACCTTGAAGGTAGAAAAGCGCTATACAAGTATAACCCATTTATCATTTATATAATTTATAAGTTAAAACTTTTGGCAGTAATATTTCACCCAGCACAATCCACACACTTGCACTCTGAGCACTTGCACTTTACAACAACAGGTGGTGCTACTGAGGCATTTTAGGGCCGTCAGAGCTACTGTTATTTGTTAAAAGAGGGGGGAAAAGCTCAACCTGTAAGTTTTACATCTCTTCTATCTCCCATTTTACTCCCCACCCTGCTTCCTTTTTGTTATTTTTGGCGGACGGCACCATGTGCAAATAACAGTAGCTCTGATGACCTTAAATTGCCTCAGCAGCACCACCTGTTGTTGTAGAGTGCTAATTGCAGGTACTCTGAGTGCAAGTGTGTGAATAGCTTTTATACTTCCGAATCGTTTTTTTTTTTTTTACTTGCAGAAAATATTTTTTAACACTTGCAAATTGTTTTTTTACTTGCAGAAAATAATTTTTAGTGAGTAAAAAAAAAAAAGTGTTTGTGGAGTTTTGGCACTAATTTCACTCCATATGCAGTGCAGGACGTATCCTGCTTGAGTTCACTAATAGCCACATATCCAAGAGGTCCAATTCGCACATGAATCAGTCGGTCCAGGATTTTGCTGGCTTTTTTTGTAATTGTTGCCGCCTAAAATGCAGCAGCAACAAAATATTACATCCCTTGGTAATTTTATGAATTTTGAATCAATGTTTATTGTAACCCTAACCCTAGAAAGCACCAGAGTTCAACAAATCTAACAAAACTAAACGTTTTTGAACATTGACAGTAATTTATCAGTCCTCCCAGGATTTTGCGGGCCTTTTTTAGGATGCCTAGTTTTTCCCAAAAATTGCAATGGAAAGTGCAGACTCGTTTTTTAAGTGTTTGTTGCATTAAAATTGCGTGAGGAAGTGAAAGTTGTAATAAATTTGATTTTTTCCATCTGTAATTATGATAGGTAAATTTGCTGAAGAAAAAGTTTTTACTGGAAAGAAAAGACTACAAATAAATTAGAAACAAATTACTATTTTTTTTAAATTATTGATTTTACATTTTAAATTTGGGGGGGTGGGGGGGCATTATCATACAATGCAAAAATTATTGTATGTCTGGCAATGCTGTGCAAAACAGTTGTGTGTTTCTGCAACACAACTGACCTTCAAAGTGCCGTGCGTGATGTTGTTGATGTCCATGGAGAGCACGTGGTTCTTGCATCCCACGTATATCCTGTCCTGGTCCTCGTCCATGTGCAGGATCCTGTAGTCCATGGCCTTGTCGGACAGCGTGTAGTGCTCGAAGGAGGCCACGGCCTGCAGCTCTGACAGCCATCAAACAAAAAATGCCTCATTATCAAAGCAAACTTTATAACTTCAGCTAAACTTCTATAGACAACCATTTTAAGAAACAACATTCACCAATTGTCAGACGATACTTATTGGATTTTAACTTTGCTAGGACCAAAAGGGTACAGTTCGCAAACTGTAAAAGTCCAATGTCAGGGGTACCAAAGCAGGACCATTGAGGTTACCACGCTTGTAAGAATCTACTGAAGTGGTGGTGGCGCAATATGTTAAAAAAGTAAAAGTTCACACTTCAATCAAATCAAATCAACTTTATTGGGTTTTTACTCAGTCCTGTTACCTTAACACAAGGGTCGGCAACCCAAAATGTTGAAAGAGCCATATTGGACCAAAAATACAAAAAAACGATTCTGTCTGGAGTCACAAAAAAATAAAAGCCCTAAGTAAGTCTTATAATGAAGGCAACACATAATGTAAGTGCCTATATTAGCTCTATTAGCCTACTATCAAAGTGACTAAATGTGTCGCAGGCTGATGCAAATCTTTGTTGACAGAAATGCTGAAACGGAGGCTTCTCAGAGGGTGATATAACTCCTGGAAATGACTGGCTTAGAGTTGCCAAATGTTTAGATGTGTGTGTTCAAGTTAAAGGAAACAGCAGGCTGTCTTCTTCGAATGGATTAATTACAATCTTTGCAAGCTGGGTAACGTTTGCTGTGGTCTATAACAACATGGCACACAAACAACTATCAGAAATGCAGCGCAAGCTGGGTAACGTTTGCTGTGGTCTATAACAACATGGCACACAAACAACTATCAGAAAGCCAATATTACATACTGACACAGAGGACGTAAGTAAAGGAAATTAAATGAGCTCAAATATACCTACAAATGAGGAATTATTAAATATGTACATACAGCTAGCCTAAATAGCATGTTAGCATCGATTAGCTTGCAGTCATGCACTGACCAAATATACCTGATTAGCACTCCAACAAGTCAATAACATCAACAAAGCTTAATGTTGTGCAGTCAGGCACAGCATAAAATATTTGGTGGACAAAATGAGACAAAGAAAAAGAGACAAGTCTTTCTGTGCCAGCGTCGGAGAAAGTTATGGGCACCTGCAATTTCTAACTACTTCCGGATTCTACACGATATAGTGTGCAGTTTTATATTTATGATTTATCAAGGGGAATGGCACGCAACCTCAGTCCTATCATTTTGGGTAAGTACAACCCCCCAGTGGCGTCATTTAGCATTGTTCAGTCGGCTTTCTCTTATAACTAAACACTATATTTTGTTGAAATATTTATATTTCATATTTTATTATTGTATAAAAAATGAATTCATCCGACAAAAACTAAAGACATTCAGTGATAAAAAGCTTTCCTAAAACCTAAAGTTAGCCAAGTTAAAAACAGAATTGCAGTACATGAAGTTACAAGTAGATTACAATTTACGATGTTGTGCAGAAACATGCTTGCTGCACAGCATGTTTCCTTTGATTGATTGAGACTTTTATTAGTAGGTTGCACAGTGAAATACATATTCCGTACAATTGACCACTAAATGGTAACACCCGAATACGTTTTTCAACTTGTTTAAGTCGGGGTCCACTAGGGCTCCAACGTTTGCCTATCCCTGTCAGTTTCTTGACCACGTGAGGCCACTCGTCACGACGATCTGTTGACCTCTTTTGAGACGGAAAATTGTAAAATGACAACTTCTCTCCTTGTTTCCTATTGTGATAGGTACAGTACACTGCCTCACAGCTTTGAGGCATGATGACAACTGATGAGAAAACCAAAAAAGCCAAGAAGAAATTGTAGATACGTGCAATCACCTCAGAAAACAACGTACAAATGAATAGCTTCACGGAGTGTTTCCTCACACAAGATGTCGTGGGAGACCAGAAGTAGTTCGAAATTGCGTGCACCTATACATGTAAACACACTTACGTGTCACAGTCCACACAACTACGGTCAGTTCAAGGACCGCTTAATTTAGTAGGACCCCCCATATATTCCCATTTTCATACATTTTTGAAAAAGCTCCAGTGAGCCACTAGGGTGGCACTAAAGAGCCACATGCAGCTCTCAAACCGCGTGTTGCCGACCCACGCCTTAACATGCATTCCCTTTTAAAAATGTGACTTAAACATAGACTTGTCCTGACAAAAGACAGTATCTTTAATGATGAGGGCCAGTTGTCCAGCGCCATCATTTCAATGATGGAATCACAGATTTAGCACTTAGCTCGTTTCTGGCAAAAATGTTCACTTTTCAAGTGCATCAGCACACGGTTCGGTGAAAAAGGAGCGCTTGATTAGGTCACCCTAACCCACAAACAGCACAGTACGGATAATAACGCCTCAATGGAGCATTTTTTAAATTCAAAGTTATTCTTAATTTTATCGGATTTAGCGGTGTGACCTCACTTTCCTCATACAGCCCAATAATTATCGGTATTTATAAATCACCCCAAAAAGTAATCATGAATTCTTTTAGGGGATAACGAGCTGGGGTTTAACTCCCAGGACAGTCTGTTACTTCAACTATTTTTTTAATATTTGTTTTGTTGAATCAAGGCTGGAAATAGTCCAACAGTCAAAATAGTACTAAATTATTTCTTGCTAAATCTATTTATTCTTGTAATTTTGATTTAAAAATGTATGCCTTTTAAAAATTAAGTCTTATCAACTTAGATTTTGAGTTGAGTTGAGTTGGAGTTTATTTGGAACATGCATGCATACAACATGATACATCACAATTTCCAGTTTCTCTATTCAACATGTTCGAAAAGGAGAAGGAAGAAGCAGAGTTTATTTAATTCTACCCCTTTTACTTAACATAGCAGTTGCTAAAACTTTTGTTCACTTCCTGTTCTCAATTTATTCACAATATACTCCATAAGTAATAAAAATAAATAATAATAATAATTGGTGAAGTAAGTTATATTTCATATGGTGAGATGAGTAAGATAATCTTGAAAATAAATGGATGGATGAAATACATTCAGAATGTTTATCATGGTTCTTCTTCTTTGTACTTTGTAAACACTTTAAGTTTGAAGAGTTTCTTGAAGTGGATCATATAAGTACATTGTTTGATTGCTTTGCTTAATCCATTCCATAATTTCATCTGATCATGCAACAACAAAAAAAATATTACAAACTAATGTTTGTTAAAATAAAAAATAAATACAAATCTACTTGTTACAATGACTTATGATTTCAATGCAAGTTATCCATTAATTTGTACATAAAAAATACAATAATCAAATGCATTGGCAATTGTGTAATAAAATCATGAGTTGATTATACATTTATATATTGTATTCACTGTTACAAACGGCCCTCTAGGGACAGCCATAATTGCGGTGTGGCTCTCAATAAAAACTATTTTGACAACCCTGTATCAGCATAAATTCAATGTGGCTATATTTCATGTATTTAATAATTCTAGGCTAAAAACTCACTCCTGTTACTTTCAGTCTGGTTACTCAAATGAGTCATTTCCAGCTTAGACAGCTTGTACAAAAATGAAATAAAGTTCCCTGAGATGGGCCAAAACACATTTTGAGTACAGTACCGTATTTTCCGGACTATATGGCGCTCCTTGCTTCCCGAGGTTTGTACCTTGCGGCATATATTAACAGAGACTGAAAAGGCGTGTTATAGTTTGTGCTATGGCGCCAGCTTTTGGACGAGTTCGCTAACCTCGGGTGCTACGGGTTGGAAGTTTTACAGTATTTTCTTCTGTTTCGTGCCTTGAACCGGAAGTATAAGTGCCGTTCCCATCTCCTAGTCGTAATAGCGTTCCTACTCGTATGGTTTCTTCATTCGTCACTCAAAGCAAGGTTTGTAAATTTGACAATAAAACTAAAACAACTTATACTTACTGAACCGTCAAATGTTTGAAAGTAGTGTCGTTAGCATTAGCTAATATATTAACACATTTACAAGTGTCTGTGTTAGTATTGTTAACTTACAGTAGCATTATTTTTGTGTTGTTTCAGTTTCGTAAGTTCACCAAAACTTCACCGTGGAGTTATTGAGTCTGTTTAGCTGATTGGTGAGCTAGCGTCTGCAGCTCGGGGGTCCATGACGATGACTTTTCTGTTTTGTTTGATCAGCAGTTTTACTGCCATGTTACAGGCACCGTTTGAAATCAATAAAGGTATGTATATAAACATTTACCAAGTCTTTCAGTGTAACTATCTCATTTCATTACTTATACATCTGCGGCTGGTACATGGACAAATATTTTTTTCTTCTAAAATTTAGCTTAATACTTTTGCACTCTATAGTCCGGAAAATATGGTAGTTCAGTATGTGTAATATCCGATTTAGAGTTGAAAAAAGACGGAAACGTAAGTATTTTTTTTTGGGTGAGAGTTACATTAAGCAAATAGCCCAAAGGCAAAGCTATGACAACCGAACCTTTGAAGGCACCAATTAAAAGTTGTACTCACTGTCTGTGAGGAAAATCACGGAATTGACAAATTATTGTACTCCAAAGCAGCAGTTTGAACTTTTTTCAGTACAAAAGAGGGTAAATTCGCCAAATAAACTTCAACTAATACAAAAACAGAGAAACAGACTTGACCCCAACACAGACGACACAAAACAAAGCTCTTATTTATTTATGTTTTCGTCGTCACTTCGCCTGCATCCGTTCAATTCCAGTCATGTTTGCGTCGTTACAGTAGCTCATTAAAGGCATCCATTGTTCACAAGGCGGGTAAACATTCCCAGACCAGCTATTTTCAGCCTATTGGCTCCAGAGATAGAGTGCTCTTCAGCCGCATCATCAAAAAGCTCAGCTCATGCATATTTATCACTTGCTCAATCAGTGCAGCGCCGTCTTTGCTGAGGCCCTCATGTGCGACAAACAGGTCGGCGAAAGTCACTTTGACACGATTGTGCGGCCGGCGCTTTCGAGGCTTTTATTTCGTAGCCAAGTGGCAGCCGAGCCTGAAGTGTTTGAGCACAATGAGTTCTTGTGGTTTGGTTAATATGCAGCAAACGAGATCCAGTACTAGAGTTGCTTAAAACATGTGGCTGTTTACAAAGTAGGTTGCACAGATAATTATCGGGTCGTTATGAGGAATTATAACGTCATTTCGATAAAACAACATAAAATAGCTCAGCTAAAAACAAAAGTAAGAAATGCTCCAATTAGGCTGCATTAGGTTGGAGTTCAAATCCCAGCCGAGTCATACCAAAGACTATAAAAATGGGACCCATTACCTCCCTGCTTGGCACTCAGCATCAAGGGTTGGAGTTGGGGGTTAAATCACCAAAATGATTCCACTGTGTTGTAGGTGGGTTAGGGTGAGCAAATCGAGCACGCCTTTTCTTAATCTTAACCTGAGCTCATTGTAAACAAAGATGGCGTTGATTGTGTGGAAAAAACATTTATTTGCACCAAATGTTGTGCAAAAAACCCGCTAGGAAGGACAAAAACATTGTGCTTCAACTTGGGAAGTGTACTGTTCACATTTTAACCGATACAGTATCAATTCCCGGTACCTGAGAATCAATACCAGTGCTCATCTGTACCAATTTTCAGTTATTTTGTGTGTCTTAATTAATATAAATAGTTTTTGACAATAAAATGTAATTCTTTATTTTAACATAAAAAAATGGCTGATTATGTTAACTGCTGTCCAGTTATTATATTTTGTGTCATTATCACATTTGTGAGTCTCAATTGCAGTTGCAAGTCCAAGACATTAAGTGGAAGTAGTGTGTAGTTTATGGACTGTCTAGCTGCCCCATGTTGTGCCCTGCAAAGTGTTAATACTGTAAGTTTTGTAATAATTACACACCAGCTGTTTGATTGTAAGATGCATCTTAGTTTTCATTACAAAATTTGAAGGTGTTGAAATTAAAATGTTAAAATCGCTAATGCTAATCAGTAGCATTTCAATAGCAAAGCCAATGTATATGAGCATGAAGCTTTTGGAAAAGTGGACTTACTTAACTTACTTTGGAGCGTTTTTTGAGACAATTTCTTTGTTGGCAATGAAAATTGCCAAATGACCTAGAGGTACATAGTTTGACTGAGTCCGCTCTCAGTGCTGCTGGAGTGATCGCGAAGTGCTGAAGTGCAAAGAGGCGGCTGAGTCGGCAGTTGATTCGGCAACCGGGCATGATGCTCACTGAAACATGGCACCGTTGGATTTTACTGGGATCTGCGGTATTCGGTCGGTACCCAAAAAGTACCAAATTCGATACCCACCCCGACCTTGAACACATCAAACCTAATTAGCCATCTGAAACCAGCATCACTACGACGGTGTTTCGAAAGCCTTACGAAGATGCCTGCTGCTGAAGAAGCTGTCCCAAAGCCTCTTTCATGTACATTTAAAAATTAATCGTTATTGTCCATCTCTGCAACAAAGCACCCTTGCGGTCATAAATGTATTCATTTACATAATATGTTGTGGGGTTAAACTGTCCTGCTAGAACCTCTTTATTGCAACTCAATAAAAACATGAACATAAAAACTCCTATTTACCTGCCAGTCAAATGAAAAGCAAATGAAAGTGAAAGCTATAAACCAGATGATCAGATAGCATCACACAGCAATCCTAGCCTTCCTTTAAAGACGCTTCGCTCTGCCAGAAAGTGAGCACTTAATTGAAAACACACTAACGCACTCTTCAATCCCGCCAGTTGAACCCCGACGGGCCTCTTATGGACCTGCTTTTAATACAACAGTGGGCATGCAAAACATGGCTTATGCATGACGTTAGCTTAGCATCAATGACACCATAAATCTTGCAGAGAAAGACAGCAGAACACCACAGCTATGAATGCTGGCAGTTTATTCATTACTCAGCGTTTTGTGGCTATGTTTTTGGAGCTCGCGCAGCCTTAACGGGCACCGAGGCTGTCATTTGTGTGGAGCCGGAATGTTGTACGCGTGTAAATGAGGACATGTATCCGGGAAGTACGTCCAGCAGGGCCGGTACCAGTTCATGAGCTGGGCCCAACCAGGCTGCAAAAAACATTTAGTCGTAAAAGAGAAATCAATAGACACTGAACTGAACACTAGCAACACAGATGCAGCAGCTTCCTAAGACACTTTGACAGCAACATCAAAGCCAAATTTAGTGCTTGTTTGGAGCTAAAAACATGTGTAAAGTGTAGCTTGGACAAACTCAGCTAATTTAGAGAGAATGGGAACACTTAGCTTGCACTCGCGTTGGTTTGCTGTCATTGTTTTGACATTCTATTTTCACTGTACATGATCACAATTTATTCTATTTTTATACTTTTTTTTTAAATTATGCTTATAATTTATTCTAATTAACCTATGCTATTTATAATCTACTGTATTTATATCATATTTTATTGAAATTATTATGTGTGTACTCTCGTTACTGTGGTACTCAATCTGGGACCTGTGTCTCATGTCTCTGGTATGATAAATTCCCTTCAATCCCTATAAACGTAAGTTCAAACAACTGTCCATCCATCCATTTCTACCGCTTGTCCCTTTCGGGGTCGCGGGGGGTGCTGGAGCCTATCTCAGCTGCATTCGGGCGGAAGGCGGGGTACACCCTGGACAAGTCGCCACCTCATCGCAGGGCCAACACATATAGACAGACAACACAACTGTCAAATCAAAAATAAATTTACCCTTATGTCTATTTTGGAAATAATGTGCTGTCTTTTATTCAATTTATTCCTAAATTCCGTTTTTGACAAACATTTCTGAAAAAAATTCTTTATAGAGGCCCGGTTAATAGGGGTGTGAATCTCTGGGCACCTATTGATTCGATTCAGAATCGATTTTCAATTCAACACGATTCTCGATTCGAACCAATTCTCGCAATGTATTATCTAGTATAATAATTATAATGAAACTTTTTCAAAACAGGTTACATGTTAGAAAATGTCCTATTAGAAAGTGTTTAGTAACAAATGTGTCCGCATTATTACATTTTCTGTATCATGAGAAATCCTAATGAATTATTTGTCAGGCTTGTCGCTGACAGTTTGGTTATGTTTTGTTTTTTCCTCTGTGTTTGTGTTTTATTTCCTCTTATTTTGGTTCCAGTTCCTGCACGTCTCCCTGAGTGCTCGTTTCCCTCACCTGTCCCTGATTGGCAGCCTGGCACACCTAGTGGAAATTTCCAATCAGGCTACTATTTATACCTGCCTCGCCCTCCAGGCAGAGCTGGAAGATTGTATGCTGTAGACTGTTTGCTGTCTCCAGTTTTCCTTGAATCCTGTTGCCTGTTCCCTGGTATCCTGTTTCCTGTCTCCTGGTTTGTGTTTTCCCTGCATTTTTGACATTAAAGTCATGTTTTCCTGCATCTAGCCTACCATCTCTGCATCTTGGTGTTTGTCACCAACACTTCCTGACATTATTGTGGCCATTAGGTGTCGCCAAAACAAAAAAACTACTTAACTTAAATTTAAAGACAACATAAGTCTGTCATAAGGTTCGTGTTTAAAAGTATGTGTGTGCTGATACCATTTCGGATTAATTTGGTATCGGCCAATACTCAAAGCTCTGTTATTGGTTCTGGTATCACGATTGAAAAAGTTGTATCGGGACGCTCTGAGTAAAAAGGCACTCGCTATGCCCCTCATGCACATCAAACTATTTTGTCTGTTTTCTACAACATTTTACTCTTTCCTATCGTTACAAACCCAGAAGTCTCAGACTTCCCAGCTCGTCGTCCCTCTGGAATATTCCAGAAGTGTGTTGTTCCGAGGAGTGTGGCTCCGGTCAAAATCACTGCTGGAATATTGCGGCAAACTTCTTTTTGTTTTCTCCGCAGGAAGACAAAAAGAGGGGGGAAACAAGATACTTTCATGTTCCGAGGAGGGTGGAAGGCCAGCTTGCTTCCACGTGGATCCAGCTCATTTCCCGGGACGTGAGCCCAAACCCTGCAGAGCCCACATACCAGTGGATCCGGTATCTTCCTCACTGACACGGCACAAGTCAGAAAACATGATTTGCTGTATTTCTCCCCCATTTTCACAACAAACCTTTTGCTATTTCTCTTGTCATGCGGTTTGATGACTCAGTCGCACATGTGCTCCATTAGTCACACACGTGTTGCTTGATGTTAGCATGGGGGGGTTCATGCGTGCAGATGTAAGGATAAATGTGCAGGATAAAACACCAGAAATCTTCAACAGGAAGAAATGGCGAGGATGCGTGCGAGTGACAGTTGGTGTGTCTTCTATTATGCATGCGGGCAGGTGGGACCCCCCAGATCTCCCACCTTAAGACCCCACTGCAGCTTTGACCCCGCACGGTAGCCTAAATGTCAAAACCAAGGACATCATAAAATCCGAGCTGATCCACAGTGCACCGACCACAGCGGGGCGCGCAGAAAAGGGCCGCTTCGCACCCCGTCTGTGTGTTTTTCATGTGAGGCGCGGTCAAGCGGAAGAAGCACAAAAGCTTTTTGTTTGGACAAACTCAAAAACCACCAAAGTCATTCAATATTAAACAGCAGGTCACTGAAAGGGAAATAAAGGTGGTGCACAATGGTGGTAGAAAAAAGGATGCTTTGTGCCTGCATGGCACAATGCAACAGAATTTAATATGGACCCCCCGTGCCCCCTTTACAAAAAAAAAAATCACACTAAAATTTCTGCCGCTAAAAACTGAAAATAACTTAATGGTAAATCATAATTATGAGATAAGAAAGTTGAAATTCCGAGATAAAAAGTCATAATTATGAAATAAGAAAGTCAATATTATGAGATAAAAAGTTGAAATTATGAGATAAGAAAGTCGATATGAGATAAAGTCATTATTATGAGATAAAAAGTTACATTTTTGGGATTAAAAAGTCACATTTATGAGATAAGAAAGTTGAAATTTTGAGATAGTCACAATTACAAGATAAAAAGTCCAAATTATGAGATAAAAAGTTTAAATAATGAGATAAAAAAATCAAAAAACAGCTAAAAACTAAATACGCCAATGGTAAGCCATCATTGTAAGATAAAAAGTCATAATTATAAATTTAACAGTGTAAATAATGAGATACAAAGTCAAAATTCTGAGATAAGTAAGTCGATATTATGATGGAAGAAAGTCAAAATAATTAGACTTAAAAAAATCCAAATTATGAGATAAGAATTCATAATTATGAGATAATACAGTAAATCTAAATTATGAGAAACAAAGCCATAATTATGAGATAAAAAGTAATAATTATGAGATAAATCGAAATTATGAAATAAGAAAGTCAATGTTATGAGATAAGAAAGTCACAATTAAGAGATAAAAAGTTGAACTTTTGAGATCAAAAAGTCGAATTTACGAGATAAAAATTTCAAAATTATAATGTAAGAAAGCCATAATTATGAGATAAAAAGTCGAAATTGTGAGATAAGAAAGTCGAAATTATGAGATAAAGTCACAATTACAAGATAAAAAGTCAAAATTATGAGATAGAAAGTGAGATAAAAGTTAAAAAGCAGCTAAACACTAAGAATACACCAATGGTAAATCATAATTGTAAGATTAAAAAGTCATAATTATGTAATAAAAAGTGTAAATTATGAGATACAAAGTCGAAATTCTGAGATAAGGTCGAAATGATGAGGTAAGAAAGCCCAAAATAATGAGATAAGAAAGTCATAATTGAGACTAAAAAATCCAAATGAGAAAAATAATAACTATGAGAAAAAAAGTTCATAATAAAGAGCTAAAAATTCAATATTATGAGATGGTCAAAATTATGAGATACAATTCAATATTATGAGGTAAGAAGGTCGAAATTATTAGATAAAAAAAGTCATAAATATAAGATAAGAAAGTCATAATTATGAGATAAAAAAACAATGAGATAAGGTCATAATTATTAGATAAAAGTCATAACTATGAGATAAAGAAAGTCATAAATATGAGATAGTCGAAATTATGAACTACACACTGTGAATGTGCTGAAGTGTTCCACGTCTGCCTGAGCTCCAGAAACATCCTGTTTCTGCAGTGCTTTTCGCTGATTAAAGTCTTATTTCGGTGGCCAAATTTTTGGAGCGTCACTACTCAATAGTGTGCAAATAATAAACTATGTATATCCATTCATACAATATATTACTTTAATTTGGTTTTATGTAAAAAAAAAACTTTTTTTTTTAGGTGTAGCAGTTTTTATTTTGCTGTGGCGATGCATTGTGCTCAATTACATGTAGAGGAAAGCCTGGTATTACATTATCTGTCATTGTACTAAAAATCTATGTAGTTTAGAGAGCAGGATTTAATCTCTTAAGTAACTCCTCATTTCATTGAATATACAACATATGAGAAAAATTCCCAATAACTAAAGGACATTCCTCACACAGACCAAATTCCTCAAGCTTCCCAATAAAGAAAGAGACCATTTTTTCCTCTCCTGTGACGGCGGTCATGTGGAAACAGACAACAACAACAGGAAGTGGTTGTGTTATTGTTGGTGCGGTTCAACATCGAGACCGAGCTTTTTCTGTTGTGATTATACTAGTCTAGTTTCAAGCATCTTTAGACTTCACGACTCGACGTTCAAACAAGTTTGCGTGATCCAACGGCCAAGAATGCCTCCAGTGGCGAAGACTACTTTTGGGTTTCGGATGGCCATCAAAGAAGCAGTTTGTTTTGTTGGCGTATCTTAAACAACAACACATTTGCTACAGGAAGTATATTACAAGGTCTACAAAATGATGTCTGGAGGTTGCCTTACTGTCCTGGACCACAACCCAAAAAGTCTCAATATCAAAATCCACCCTAACGGCTAGGGATGGGAATTGAATACCAGTTCCCAGTTGATCAATTCCTTGGAATCACTTGTTAATTTGTCAAACGATTCTCTTAACGATTCCTGCGGGCGTCTGTAGTCTTACGCAACGTGCGTAGTTACATCAGACAGCCAGTTTGGCTATGTTTACGCAAAAAGATTGCAACACCGCTACTTGCAACAATTGCAATGTTTTCTATTTTGACAAAAAAAGGAAATATGAGCAACATGCAAAAGAAATTAAATGAATGTTGCTTTTTTGAACCACCCCGGTCTCATCCCAGCAGCACCACCACTAGCTCAGCAACAACAGGCACTCACTGCCTATCAAAGAGATTTGGCGCTCACATTTAGATTTAGATTTGAGATGAAGGTTTGGATTTAAGATCTGGGTTTAGATTTAACATTTAGGTTTGGATTTAACATTTAGCGCTCACATTTAGATTTGAGATTTATATTTAACATTTAGGTTTATATCTATCATTTGGGTTTAGATTTAAGATTTAGCGCTCACATTTGGATCTGAATTTGACATTTAGGTTTGGACTTAACATATTGGTTTAGATATAAGATTTAGGTCTGGATTTAACATGTACATATATAATTAAGATTTAGGTTTTTATCTATCATTTGGGTTTAGATTTAAGATTTAGTGCTCACATTTGGATCTGAATTTGACATTTAGGTTTGGACTTAACATATTGGTTTAGATATAAGATTTAGGTCTAGATTTAACATGTACATTTATATTTAAGATTTAGGTGAAAAAAAATGACGTTTAAAGTGCGGCCCACAGCAAATTTTTTAATGCTTCACGGCACATTTTAAAAATATAATAAAAAAAAAAAACAAGTTTAATGTAACGAGATGTTGTATTATTGACACTAATAACAAAGTAGGCCATTTTTTTTTTTTTACTTTAAAACTGTCATTGCTCAAAAAAATTATTATAAAAACGTATAATTGGTGGACGGAGCTGAGGTTGATTTAGAGATTTAAGCATTGAAAGTAAAACTAATATCTATTGATTTATGACTTGTTTTTGAGACTTTTGAGTGGGGGCCTATATTGTCATTGCTCAAAAAAAAAATTAACCAAAAACAATGTTGTTATGAATGATTTAAATTACTCAAGGATCCAATTACTTCACGTTAAATATTCCACTTTGAATATTTTTTAGGGGAAAACATTGCATATTTTGTGTTTTTCTTATTAAAAAGAGTTTTGACAAATGGGGCATAAAACAAACAAAAAAACTGATAGATCTAAAGGTAAGATACTTAAGTGTTGAAAGTAAAAAACATTTTAATGAATGATACACTTTTGGATCCGCGAGACCTTTAACATTCACCAATATTGATGGAAGCCCTAACGGTTACAATTAATATATATCTTTAAAAAAAAAATTAAAATAATCAAAATGGCCTCGGCATGATTTCATTTTTTAATGTTCGGCCCTCAGAGGAAAAGTTTGGAAACCCCTGGCTTATCATGGCAAAGCTTCTATTACCTGTTACATTGGAATGACTGCCTTCCGATTTAGATGACCATGGCGAAAGACAGGTTCTAACTATTAATGTCACCGAACAGTGACTATGTTTGTGGTCAAAAGCGTTTATAATTTACCACAGTAGAGAATGCTCCTGATTTTCGGTAGGTGAATGTTTAACTGTAGTCAGAGAAAAGTTGCATGTTTTCCTTTTATATTATGCAGTATTTTCAGACCCAAACCGTAGTTTGGGAAGTACTGACCTCTTTAGTTGGCTCGGTGAGTCGGTAACCACCTCAACGAGGTCACAGACTTCATTCCTGGGAATGATAATGCCGCTTGTCCTTGCAGCATGCAGGCCTTATTTTTAATGCCAAACAGCAGTTTTCAAGCACCTATAACTTTCATAGCTGCAACGTTGCCTATCACCTGCTACACAGACACCTCTTTCTATTTTGCCACCCACTTTCTCTCTCATTATGCTCCCGCCCCCAGGTCAGATCAGAGTTCACACAGGACCCCAATAATAGCTGCCCCAGGCTATGCCTGTAACACCATTTTATATATTTGCTGGGGAGATGAACAATATTCTCAACCCTAAGAACAAACCCCGTAACAGAGACAGATTAGGTAACTGTCAATGTGAATGTTACATTCTTGGGTAAATTCCACATGTTTTATTTTGTTAAATTCTACAGAAGAACATTTATTTCTTATATTTATTTTCAAAAAAGGTCATTTTTTATGCTATGTCTCTTAAAGGGGAACTGCACTTTTTTTGGAGTCCTGCCTATTGTTCACAATCATTTTTGAAAGACATGACGGACAGATTTTTTCTAATGCATTCTAAATATTAAATAGACGTAAATAAAAGTCTGTTTACAGCGGAGCCAATGGGAGCTCCTCTATTTCGCTCATAAAATCCAATAAATAACCATTCAAAAAGCGCCAACAATACTCAATTTAAATTTCTTCATTTGAATATTAACCAAGTATTAGTGTTATTTTTATAGTAAGCGCTAACACAGACAAACTATTTATAGCGGCGACGTGATCACTTCCTGCATGTCGCTATGTTTACATCAAGTGGTCTGCTGCTTCGTTTCCTTGCTTCCTGTAAGCTTATTGTAGATCATAAATCATGCATCTCACCTGGACAGAAGACGTCAGAGTACGAATTCCGACAGTTTGGTACACATTGACAGTCCTTTAGGACCCGAAAATGGCATGACGACAATAAAAGACGCATGATCCTCCCTTGCCCTCCCACCGTTTCTTCGTGAGGATTTTGATACATTTTTCACCTAAATGGGAATATATGAACATCCCAGCAGTCGGCATCCTAATGACAGCAGACGTTATACAGTAAGTGATGTTTCATTATGTTTGTTGGCTCTCATGAAGTCTGCAGTGAGCAGAAATCAGTGATGAAGAAAAAAAAAAGCGCTGTGTATGCTTAAAATGATCAAAATATGTAAATATTAAATGTTATTGTAAATGTGCCTGTTACTACATCACATATATACTTACATCATGTTTATAAAACACTAATGGAGATCTTTGGATTTTTATTTCGGGGCTCTATAGGCAGAATTAAACGGCTCTCATAGGCTCCATTGTAAGCTGACTTTTGATCATATTTATTTAATAATTAGAACGCCTAAAAAAACCAAAACATCCATCGTCATGTCTTTCATAATGATTGCGAATGATAGGCCAAATTCTAAAAAAAAAGTGCAGTTCCCCTTTAAGAGGCAATTACAAAGTTGATGCTAGTCCACCTTTTTGTTCCTTTTTCCTCCCAAATAAGAAACAAAGAACCGAATCGTTAAGCCGAAGGGAAATTGGAACTGGAGCCGGAAATATCTTACCCATTCCTTTCCCTACTAACGACTGACTTCCCCAAACTAGCTAGAACATGGGTTAGAGTTGCAAGGCAGGCCAAGAAATTAAGTGGTGGAAAAAAACCTTTATGGTTAGGGATGTGAATAAAACAAAAGGAGTTTGTTATGTTACAGTGGAACTAGGTCAAAGTTAACGCAATAATGACGAGTTAGCGCTAATTTCTTTTGACAGCATTATTTCTTTTATGAACATGCACTGGTGCCATAGCCTCTGAGTTACAGCAGAAACGGACAAAGAAAAGTGCACAGTGAATGGTAGGGCGAGACACAAAGCCCTGCAGGTGACTCTTCTGACGAGACCAAAACGGTCCGCGTCCCCCGCAGGCTGAGTCATCATCAGAGCAATCGGGTCTCAAATGCCCGGAGACCATGCCGGAAAGCCCACAAAGAACAACTACAACCAAAATTTCCAAATGGTTGTCAACAGCCCGGATTCTGCGACCAATCGATATTGTGGACTACAAAGGGCCATCGTCCGAAACAGTCACACGCCCCGACTGTCATGAAGACTGAGAAAGGCCCCTCATGCCAACATGCACGTCCAAACAATGTTATTTATTGTCATCCAGAGTAGGTTTCTTTTTGAAAGTGAACCTGTGTCAGACGAGGTAAGCATGTGTGAGAGATTATGTTTGTTTGATCATGGGATTGGATCTGGTGGCCGATAGTTGCCTTTTTTAACTGATCGGCTGATGAGCTGCCAAGCCCATTGGATCTTTACTGCAGCTGTGTCCCAGTGTTTACATGCTACAGATTGTACAAAACGGATGCACGCTCAGGGAGACATGATTGCATTTCCATATTCCTTCTAACACACATGCAGGAGGTGCATGAACTCCAGGAGGGTGCATGTCTTGCCAAAACACCGGCTCCAATTTTTTTTAAGTTGGAAAGAATCTGTTGTCTATCCACAATGCGAAGCAGCTTCTAAGATGCTAAATCTTGCCACTGTGGCGAAAAATAAACAATTGCTTCCATGTAATATTATCACTGGAGGACTAGAGGAAAATAAATGGCTAATCATGCTACACACACACACCTAGCAGGATGACACTATAATCTAACTGCTATAACTTCAATGTAAAGTAGGGGCAATTAATACTATCAATACTTAGTACAGTATTAGTACATAAACAATACTAAGGTAATTACATCAATATTTTTTCTATTTTTTTCTTTTTCTTGTTCTTATTATTACAAAATATTTTTGGGGTGTTTAAAGACTCGAGGAGTAAGTGTTCTAATAGCCAATAATAGTTTTTGCTTTTGTTTAGCTATTCTATTTTGTAAAAAAATGTTTGTGGACTTCAACGTCACAAATTTAATACATCATTTAATTTTTGAAAAATACTGGCTAAGTCTAAATTGAACAAGATTAGCTTTATAAAAATGTGTAATTGTTTTTACTTTAAAGTACCAGTAGAGTGGAAAAACAAGTTCACTTTATATGCTTAATTGTGTTTCATTGTATCTATTAAACCATATCCAATTGTATTTACAATCCGCAAAGTATGTGAAAATACCCCATAAACATCACAAAATGCCACATTCAGTCAGCCATTGTGAATATTTCACTCCAAAGTCTTAGGTAATTACCGCAGATTGACGTCACTGGAGTAACACTTCTGTACTCTGACAATAGTACTGATTCTACTAAAATTAGAGAGAGATGTTCTGTTAATCATTCACAATCTCTATATAAGACATGAACACATATTTTTTTTTTTTTTTACACATTTTAAGTCGTAAATAAATACATAAAAAGTCTGCCAACAATGTAGTCTGTGGGGGCTCTCTATTTCGCCCACAAACCCCTCTAAATAACCATTCAAAACCCGTCAACAATACTCTATAAACATATCGTGACGTGAATATTAACCAAATATTAGTGATGTTGTTATTATAAGCGCTAATACGGACAAACCATTTTTTAGCGGCAGATTGATAACACACAGCTAAGTAACCCTCTGCTGCGTCACTGTGAGCTGGCCGCTATGTCCTGCTGCTCCTGCATCATTGCGTCTCGGCTCGACAATGTTATTCTAGATTATAAATCATGCTTCTCTTCTGGATATTAGGAGGATTTGGCCATAAATCTAGAAGTTATTCATCTGTGACATTCAATTCATACCCGGAGATGGAGACAAACACACAACCGAAGACATAGTGTCTGCAGTGAGACTTTTCCGTGTTTACCCTTCGTGTGTATCATGATTAATTCTTCATTTAAACAGGAAGATATAAACATCCTATCAGTCGTCATTGAAGTAAGAGCAGACATTGCACAGTAAGCTATCATTTAGCAGAGCTTCCAAAACTTGTAAATCATCCTGCTTATATTCAGGATCAACAATATAAGTTTCTGGATCATAATTTTTTCCCAAAGTTGTCGTCGTTGGCTCTCACAAAGTCTACCTGATTAGTATTGTTGTTGGTGATGAAGGGATCTGCGGTTCCTACCTCTACATCAAGCGACCACGTGTCTGGCTAGCTCAATATCGCTTAAAATGGCTCGGGAATCTCTGTGAGATTAAATACTATTTTAATCATATCGATTTAGTCGCAAACTTTGGAAGTCTTTTGGTGTGATACATCAGATATTATATGATAATAGCTTCAATATGGAGGCAACTTGTTTTTCCACTGTACTGGTACTTTAAAACATGTTCAGTTTTATGATCTGTTGTCGAAATCGGATCGCAAGCCAAAAATGTTGATCTGATTGTGTGCGTGTGTGTGTGTGTGTGTGTAAAAGAGTGTTTGTGTCCATTTTTAGTTGCATTGTTCAAAAAGGCGTAATGTTTAATAAACAAACATTTGCATAAAGCAACCATATTGTTCACACTATTGCTGATAGCATTACAAACTTGAAAATGTTCTGTGTATGGTACACAAAACTCCTAACTGGCTGTGATTAATCACAATTAATGACGAGTTAACTATGGACAAAATGTGATTAATCACGATAAATATTTTAATGAATTGACTGCCCTCGTTAGAACGTCTAAAAACAACAAGGAATTTGCTTTAAAAATATGATAGATTTTCTATGGAATGATGACTGCAATCCGAAAGGTCGCCAGCACTTAACTTCAAAGCCAATTACATCCTGACTTGTTTCCCATGAACATTTCACTTCCTACTGGAAAACTAGCTCGAACCGACTACCGCTGTTGTCAGGGAGCACCCAAAGCTCACAGACCTCGTCCTGCCCCCTCTCCTCATGAGATGACCCGGCTTTCATCATGCCAGTCTGACTCCAGAACCCTCTGCCAAGTCCCGAACAAAGCCTGGAGTTCTTTAGGACTTGGATGACCGCCTTGTCATTCCAAAATGGAAGCAGGAATGCATTTTTTTAAATCCTGGCAACTGACAGGGCACTTAAGAGATAAAAAATGGCCGCTGTCAAGATGTTCTCCTATGGGACGACAGTAACGACTGTTGGCATATCAATATCACATCATTGGAGGTTGAGGAGACCACCCGGGCGTCATCCCGTCCTCTGACAGCATTCTCGGGAAGAACAGACATCATCTCTGCCTTATTTCATTAACATCCTGACTGTGGTCAATAAGGAGGAATGGGAATCATATGGGAGCGCTCTTTCTTCGCTGGAATATCTAAATATGACACAAGGGGGGTCTGGAGTGTGTGTCGTCGCCCCCAAGCCCACTTCCCCTCGCCTCCGTGTCCATGTTATGATGTTATCCAGCACTGACGTCTGCTTTCATTGCCAGGATGACCTGCTTAGGTGTTGGCTAAGATTCCCGCTAGGAGTTGAAACACGAGCCTGCAAGCACGCTAGTTTGTATTCCTGCTATTCCCCAATTAGCGCCCAGGCGTCACTCTGAGGTCTCAACCTGTAGAAGCAGCCCACCCCCCTCGTTGTGGCCTTTCAAAAGGGAACCTCTAACCTCCTGTAAATCTCTGATCTTAATGTCAGGAAGGCTCCCAGGTCTATGGGGGTGGGGGTCCACAGGAGATACGGGTTAGTGGATTTTCCGAGTGGATATGTTTACAAGTCCCAGGGGGTAAGAAAAAGCGAGTCCAACAAGTGTAACTTCATTTCTTTTCCGCCGTGATGTCGCTGAGGTCCAGTGGTTGTTTCTACGCTGCAGAGTGGCAATAAAGTTTCTCTTCAAAAGGAAATTACCTTTTCTTCTGTTTTTGCTATTTCTAATACACTCAAGTCATAAAAAAAAAATCCTGTCTGGAAAAGGAACATGCTGGGAACATAAAAAAAACTAATATTTGATGGGCAAATGTGGGGCAAACTGAAGAAAATACTGACACCTTTGCATGGACGCTTAACTACATTTGTTCAGCTTTGTTCAGGAAAATATTTTAAAAAACATGTTAAATTCAAACAATTATTTATAATATTTTTAAGTAATTAAAACATATCTATTATTTTCAAAAATCAACAATTTTAGCCACTTTTAAAGGGGAACTGCACTTTTCTTTTTTAATTTGACCTATCGTTCACAATCATGACGGATGGATTTTTTTTTTAAGGCATTTAAAAAAATAAACGCCCATAGAATCCAATAAATAACCATCCAAAAAGCAGCAACAATACTCCATTTACAGTTTGTGACTTGAATATTAACTAATTATTAGTGATATTGTTATTGTAAGCTCTAACGCAGAGCTATAATCATTTCCGGGTGTCCCTATGTTTACATCAACATTATTTCCTTGTTTCCTTTTTCCCTGTAAGTTTATTGGTGATCATAAATCATGCATAAATAAATAAATAAATGATAAATGGGTTATACTTGTATAGCGCTTTTCTACCTTCAAGGTACTCAAAGCGCTTTGACAGTATTTCCACATTCATCCATTCACACACACATTCACACACTGATGGCGCGAGCTGCCATGCAAGGCGCTAACCAGCAGCCATCAGGAGCAAGGGTGAAGTGTCTTGCCCAAGGACACAACGGACGTGACTAGGAAGGTAGAAGGTGGGGATTGAACCCCAGTAACCAGCAACACTGCGATTGCTGACCCGGCCACTCTACCAACTTCGCCACGCCGCCCCTCACCTGAAAAGTAGATGGCTGAGGATGCAATCCGACAAGTTGGGACACTTTGATAGACATTTAGGACCCGGAACTGGCGAGAACGACATAAGAGCTTGTTACCCCCTCCCACCTCGTTTTTTTGTAAGTATTATGAGACATTCTGCACCTAAACGGGAATATATGAAGATCCTAGTAGTCGGCATCCTACTGACAGCAGACCTTGTACAGTAAGTGATGTTTTATTATGTTTGTTGCTCTCATAAAGTCTGCCGTGAGTAATAATCAGTGATGGAGAAAAAAAAAGCAAACATCGTGATGGTTTTTTAAATGATCAAAATACGTAAATATTAAATGTTATTATAAATGTTCTCACTACTACATTGCATATATACTGTACTTACATCATGTTTATAAAACCCTAATGGAGGTGTTTGGATGTTTTTTTAAGGGCTTCATAGGCAGGATTGAACAACTCCTATAGGCTCCATTGTAAACTGACTTTTGATCAAATGTATTTATATTTAGAATGCTTTAAAAAAAAAAACACACATCCATCGTCATGTCTCTTGAAATGATTGTGAACGATAGGCAAAAGTCCAAAAACAGTGCAGTTCCCCTTTAAGCACGGAGACAGTCCCTTCCGGAAAAGTAACACTAACTAATAGGGGTGTGACAAAAAATTTAAATTTTGTGACCTAAATTAAATCGCGTTCAGATGGCAACACAGACTCTATTGTGGAACTTTTTCAGCAAGAACTATTTGTAGTGTGTCTCTGCGTCTTTGCAAAGAAGACGCGAGAGGACGACAGAGACGTCCAAAATTGACCTTTAGCTACAGACCTTTCACCTTTTGAACTTTTCCTGCGCCCCTGAGCCCTGGGGGCTGATATCTCTGTAACTGTAACTGCTCGTCCATTTAAAGGCACGGCGCACAGGTGGGACGGGTGGCTGATATTGGATTTTAATCTTGTCCAAGATGAATTTCATTAGTGGCCGGAAGGAGGACGAGGAAAGAAAACACAGTCAGTATCTTGCTTGGTGGCGTTTCAGAACTTCCAAACATAGTCAGAACCTACATAAAGCATACAACAAAGTGTTTTTTTGCAGATATTTGTGCAGCTACAAAGAAAAACTAAACAAGATGTTGATTCCTTCCTAACATTCTCATTGAATTGATGAGGCGTGCTGCATAAGCTGTGTACAGTATATGTGTTAACATCGAGGAATGGAGGAATGCAGCACGGGCCAAGATGGGAGTCATTACCTTTTGGCACCGTTAGCGTAGCTTGTAAAGAGCGTGCCCGCGCGGAGTGACTCAGCAGAACGTTTGAAGCAACACACACACTTGGAAACTTTTGCCTCTCACGCAGACATCCACCTTATCGCAATGAGCCTTGATAAAAGCTAAGGTGTAATGTAAATGAAAACTTTGTGGTTCTGTTTCTGTTCTGGTTTTGCCATGTGAATCATTGCATAGCGAGTCATCAGTTAGTCGCTCGGCAGGTGAAATGTTTTATTTTTTTAGAATAAACATCTCCCTCATGCTTTGGCATGTGCGCTGCATGTTAAATAAATATAGCTAGCATGGTACAGAACACTGACGAGGGGTGTCCCGGGCAGATATCAGCAAACAAGTATGAGATCATAAAACGTCCGATACAAGCAGTCCTGCAGAGTGTTTACTTGTGCAAAGCTGGACAGCCAGTTCACATCTAAATGTCCTCCAATAAGCACGCAAGGTTGGTCTTTTCTTCTATTTTAGTCAAGACATTTACAAAAGGTAAACATGGTAGGCTATAGGCTACAAGGAGCTAGCAACTACACAACAGCTAAGCACACAATAGCACACAAGCTAGACTTACTTGTCCCCAAGTGAACAGCACACTTGTCTATCTCAACCCGAACCTCAACTAAAGTAAACACAATAACACATTTTTATGATGCTTACCTTATGGTATGGAGGTATTTATAAAACAATCTTGCCTTTCTTCAAATGAGCTGTTTGGAATCTGTCCAATTTGTGATGTTTTTCTAGCTTGTGAAGTCAGCGGATAGCTCCATACATGGTAGAGCTTTTCCCGTAGAGAGCTGATAAGTCCGCCATTTTTATTTTACGTAACAGCATTTGTAGTCCGTAAGACAACATGCCCAAGGTAAGACCACTATGAACGAAAAGGCTGTTAATGGTTGTATTATCCAACAAAGGTCAGTCGTCAAACCTCAAGTCTCATCTGAAGAAGAAGTGCCTGGCTAACGTTTATGTTCCGTGGCAAAGTGCCTTCAACTGGGAAGAAGTCTTTCTTCGTGTGTGTCAACCACTTCGAAGATTCCTGCTTCATAAACATGGATCATCCCAAAAGCTACTTTTAATGGCAGAGTCGGTACTTACTATTTATGGCAATGGAGGAGAAAATGAAACTGTAAGTAATAATAGTAGATTGGCAATGTTTGAATGATATGTTAGCAATATTAGCTAAATTTGTAGCGTAGCTTGTAGCTCAGCCTTTCTAATGTAGGACAACAGCTTCACCAACCTCCGTCAATATGAGGAATGATTTTCCTAAAACTACTTTTATTGTGGGGCAGAGCTTACTGTGTTTGGCAATGGAGGAGTAGGTTATAGGTTATTACGTTAGCGATGTAGCTCGTAGCTTAACTTGTAGCTTTGGCCTATTGTTGACAAGCTACAAATATGGCTGCCGGGGCGGGGACAAAGGTTCAGTCAGCGTGAGGGGGCGGGGTGAGGAGGGGTTTATTTGCATCTTACAACTCTGCCTCTCCAAATCGTTTGTTTTCATAGGTAGCCAAAAAGCGGCTTGAAATAGGTTTGCACATCAAAAGCTACACAACATTTGGATGTTTAAATGTCCCTTTGATGGTGTTTTGAAGCAGCATCAAGTAACTTTTCACCCTTCATAAATATTTTCATAACTTTTGGGATGATACATGGACTTACAACTAGTTGAATGACACCTCTACCATGGCCTGAGGACGAGAGAACCCTGCCACACAAAAAACTACAAATGTGCTAACTTGCTTTACGGCATACGTCACTCCCCCATTTGCTACAAAGACGGAAGTCGATGAAAACGCCTACGTGCCGCCAGAAAACTAAAAGAAGAAGAAGAAGCACACCTACGTGCAATTACTGCCATAATGGCCGAAGCTACAAAACAACCAAAGAAACAAAAACTTTGGTCTGAGGAGACAAAATAAGAAAAACGGAGTCCTATCCGGATAAAAGGACAGTCAAGGATCAACATTGCCCCCGCTTTCACTCGCTAGCGTGAGCTCAAAGATGAGGAGGGATTTTCGGCCGATGCCGGCTCTGTTCCTGCTGGACTAGTAAGTGACTTTTGATGATTAGTAAGTGACTTTCAATGATCAAATCAAAAAAATAATGCTAATGTTAGCTATCGGAAATTTTCGTGGTAGCAATAAAAAGCCACCAGCTTGATAGTTTGCAGTTCCACAATACTTCCTTTGAAAAAACTCTCCCTGTGGTCTCTCTTTGCTTCGGACCCCGATACATTTTTGGTAGTAGCGTCATGTTTGTAGTGCAATCCAAGATAATTTTTGTTAGTGTCTGCTGTTTACCATCAGCATAGCCATTGGAGACGTACTGTTTGTGCCTATATTAAAGCGGACATCATGTCAGTATGACGCTAAATGCGATGGTCCTCATGAGAAATGTGGTCTTCTTCTGGCAAAACACTAGCGCTTTGGTCCACTGGCGCCACCAAAATTAACCAAAACTGAAAGTTCTTAAGTGGAACATTAAAAATAGTAAAAAAAAAAAAAAATCAAAGCATGACCCTTTTAATGTCTGTATTTCCTTAATATTGTCCCCTGAAAGGCGCTTTTTCATGTGTAATTAATTAAAAGTATTACAGTGACGTTTTTTGAGGCTATTATTTGGCTTGTTTTGACTCTGGAAGCTACACAATGGGGTTCAAATAAAATGCTCCTAACTTCTTAAAGCGGGACTGAAAGTAAAGAGTTCTGGAGCTGGTCCAAAGCAGCTGGAGTCATGAATGAAGACGAGCCAGGAAGACGGCTGTCCCAAAGCGGAACAAGAGGAAGGTTGCTCATTAGCACCTGCTGGCTGGGTGGCCCAGAATGATTAGTCCTTCAAGATGATGTGAGTTATTATAGGGTTGAAGTCACGAAAAAAATTCAAAAACTAAATAAATACAAAACCCAGGTTCTTCAGCCTCTGAAATATCCTCCTGGACGGTTGACATCCAATCTGGGGTTGAGGCCGGTTCAAGGGACTCTCGGAGCGGTCTCGCGTCCCCCCGCCGCGAAGTTGCTGCCTCCGACATTCCTCTCTCTCTCCCTCGCCTCGCTCTGCTTGCTCAAAGCTTCCCTTTGCGTCGCTGCCAGGCCACAATTAAAACCGCATAATCAACAGCGGAAAAAAAAAACACACACACTACAGCTAACCCAAATAATCAAACGCGGAGCTGCCAAATGCTGGGAGTTAACTGTTATCTTTAGCTTAGCGTTCCTAGCTCCATGGCCGCACACTGAGATGCTAATCGTATACAGAGGCACTTGATACGAGTTTATTTGTGCAGCACACATGTTGTTGGAATCAAACCATCACGCTACCGTGCAGCGATCTCACAACCAAGCCAAGCTAGCGTTAGCAAACTTTGCAGCAGGCAATCGGAGACGCAACTGACACCGCTCTGAAAACTTGCAGCGGCACAGTGCTGGCACGCTGGACCGCGGGATAAATCATAACGATAGTTTAGTCAGGCTAACGTGTGTTCCCTATTAGGCATCGCACTGTTTTTGCTATGACGCATGGGGGAGCAAACAATCACGGAAAACAAGACGCCAGCACACCAAAAGATGTCCTTCATTTCAAATATGCACACAAATTGAATAAAACAAGAGGTCTGCTATTAAAGTTTAACAAGGAGCGGGTGGAGGGTAAACAACACTGAAAGACACAACCGCTCGCACGCATCGAGTTGGACCGGACTTTCAAAGACACTTGTCTTGTTTGCTTCCGTTTAAAAGAACTCTGGTGCGATCATTCGAACACTGGTGCGCACCAAAAAAGAAGGCTGAGACCGCCATGTAAACACTACACCATTCACGTGGATCTCGAGCTACCGGCCCATCGCAAAGGGGTGTTGATTGATTGCCAGGCATTAAAAAAATAGACCTAAAAATGTCCGATCATCAAGCTTCACTATGACGTCACATTAGTCAGTTGACTGACATACACGGCACCCAGGGGTCTTGCGAGATTACGGCTGGCTTCTCTGTGCTCATAATGGAGAAAAAAACGACCGGTTAAGAATGCAAGAAGCACTTTTTACTCCAACAGACTCTCTCTCACGAACGCTTGCGTAAAAGTGCTGCTCCATCCTGCCTGCGTTAGCAAAACAAGGGTCTCAGGAAACTAAAGCGCACACAAGCTTGCAAGCTATGGAGTTAGCCTCCAATACATTTCTTGTAAAGGGTGTAAAAACGAGCATGAAAGCTGGACAAATAAACTAAAAACCAACCACTTTCATGTGGTATTGGAAAGAGAGGACTTTTTTCCCTCCGCTATGTAAGTTCTAAGTTGTGGAAATGATCAGCACTTCTGTAAATCCTGTCTGATTAGAATCAATGAAAGTCACCAGAATAAAGTAATACACCAACTTACTGTATATTCTTCTCCTCAAGAAAGAAGGGAATCTTTATGCGTTTTTATTAAACGCCTTTAACATTATGACAAAACATATATCGTACATGTACGCTTGGATGCTAAAATACTCTGCTGTTGCCATTTCGAATAAAAAGTAGCGTATACTTCTAACTTATGGTTTATGGTTTATAGCAGGGGTGTCAAACGTACGGCCTGCGGGCCGGATCAGGCCCGCGAACAGGCTTCATCCGGCCCGCGGGATGAGTTTGCCAAGTAAAAAAATGAGCCGACATTTTTTAATGAAAGAAACTGCTGTAATAAATGTGTCCACTAGAAGGTTGCAATTCTTTGTATCTTTGTAGATTATGCTCCATATGTAAAAAAAATAAACCACATAAACTACATAAATAACATCTTGTAATCTGATTTTGATATCATTTTTTTATCTTGATAGATTGAAAATTAACACCAATGAGTTGACTGATTAACATTGTCACATAATTTATTCAGAAAGTATAAATAACGACAAATAAAGATAGAGTACTATTAACCGCAACATGTAAGTGTAAAAAACCCCCCAACAACATTATGATTTGTAAATTTTTAGAATGTGCTTGTTCTATTTTTAAACAAAAAAAACAATCTGAAGTTGTCTTTATTCTTAAGTTATCGTGCCGTGACTTAACAAGTCCGGCCCACTTGGGAGTAGATTTTTCTCCATGTGGCACCCGATCTAAAATTAGTTTGACACCCCTGGTTTAAAGGGAAACTGAAATTGGAATTTTGCCTATCGTTCACAATCATTACAGGAGACAAGAAGACAAAAGTTTTTAGTTTTTTTTACATTCTAACATGTAAAAATCGTCTCCTTCTTGGTGGCTAGCAGTGCAGCCAATTGGAAGCAATTAATTCTACCTGTAAATTACTTTAAAAATGCATTCAAAAACAGCTTTCAAAAACCGTCTTTTTGTAGCATAGTAACACATCGGCATGCTACAATATTAGCCGTAAAAGCTAGCTACGGAAAGAGATAAGTTAGCAACTGTGTCAACACGAAATGCGTTTGAGTTTGTAATGCGCAACACAAGGCGATGAGACACCAATCTTACTGACTGAAAAACATGAACAATCATATTACTGTATCTGTAAAGTATTAGTCCACATTTTATGTTTTCTTTGTACACAGCTAGCCAGACAGCGTAAGTAGTGGTAATAGCACGCATGACAAGTTGTGTGTATCATGATCTGTATCAGATATTAAAATGATCTGTATCAGATATTAAAATGTGACTCACTCGATGGACAGTTGTGCGTTTGGGGTATTTTTTTTTCCGGTTTATTTGGTGTATGCACACCATTTATGTCGAAATAGCTTCCACATTTGCAGCTTCGAGTCAAGCTAGCCTCACTCTCTCAGCTTCCGTCTGCTCCAGCGTTTTACCCTCTTCTTCGTGCTCGCTTCTAGAAGCAGCAGTTCATCCTCCGTGTATTCAGCTTCAAAAAGATAAGGTTGTGAACCCTCATTTGTCCAAAAATAGTTGTCTTTGTTGTTTGTTACCAAGTCTGCCAAGATTAGAAGACACACTAAAGTTAGTTTGCAGAAGTAGGAACACACATTTGTTGCCAGAAGTAGGAAGTGCGTTGCTTTGGAATTGCAAATCAATGCACGGAAGAAGTCAGTTCCGGCATTAATTAATATGACCAAAATACGGTAAATATTGAACATATTAAATGGTAAATGGGTTATACCTGCATAGAGCTTTTCTACCCTTAAGGTACTCAAAGCGCTTTGACACTATTTCCACATTCACCCATTCACACACACACATTCGCAAACTGATGGCGGGAGCTGCCATGCAGGGCCCTAACCGCGACCCATCAGGAACAAGGGTAATGTGTCTTGCTCAAGGACACAACGAACAAGACAAGGTTATTAGAAGGTGGGGACTGAACCAGGAACCCTCAGGTCCCCGATATTACAACAATATTACATATGGTTAAGAATGTGTCTCTTACTACATTTTATATATATATATATATATATATATATATATATATATATATATATATATATATATATATATATATATATATATATATATATATATATATATATATATATATACACACACACACACACTTGAAGTGTGTATATAAAACATTGGAGGGTTTTGGTTTTGAAGTTGTTTTAGAGGGCTTTGTGTCAAGGGGTGCGTCGTGTGAGACGACGGAGGTTGTAGTGATTTTATAATGCAGACAAACGAGGTGGCAGCGTGCAGTAAAAAGGGTATTTATTGATTAAACAAACAAAACAAAAAGCGAGAGCAACAGGGAAGTGCTCTGAACGGACAGACGATGAGGGAAACAAAATGCTGGAACACAGCAAAAAACACAAGGAATGTGGAGCAGACGGCGTCCACAATGTACGTGCGTACTTGAGCTCAGCATCGAAAGAATCGTCAACAGTCACCAGTGAATAGCGAAGAATGTCCCGACAAACCAATGGTGTCGCAAGCTCAACTTAAATAGTGCTAACAAGAAGTAGAAAACAGGTTAGGGGGAAAAGTGCTCCAGGGCAAGCGTAAAACTGCGGCGGGAAAGGGAAAAACAGAAAGTGAAAAACCACAAAATAAGAGTGCAAGAAAGCAACTAAAACTACACCCAGAAAATTACCAAGAAACTCAAAATAAGGCGCGGCGTGGTGTGACAACCTGTGACACTTTGAAGGCTGCAACGGTGACTCTGATTAATTAGCCGCATCTTCCAAGTGTTTTTTATCATCTTTAAAATCCCCCCCAAAATAGATGCGTGTTCTTGTCTCCTAATGATTGTGAACGATAGGCAAAATGCCCCCCAAAATTGCAGATCCCCTTTAAGTTTATTTCAAAAAATGCATACAGGTACAACATGGTACATCACAATTCCCAGTTTCTCTTTTCAACATGTTTGAAAAGAAGCTAGAAGAAGCAGTTTATTTTATCAGAGCTTCATTATAGCAAAGAAGTATACCGCTAAAACTACAACGTGGCTGACAAGGCGAAGGAGGGGGCTCACTTAGGTCTAATAAGACCCGCCTTTTAAAAGCACCAACGTTACATGTTGTTGACATCAATGAAATGTTTTAGATGTAGAATAAAAATCATACTATGTCTCCTCTAAAACGATAACAAAAAGTATGCAGGAATGACGAATATGTAATAGAACATGTGCTGTCTCTATGCTCGGCTCTCACCTTTTGTGTGTGACAATTTAAAAGTATCTTTTATTTAAAAGTAACTTTTAATGTCTGGTTAGGATCAGTCATGAGGAGTCCCCCAAAGGACGCTTGTGTACTCAACCAATGAAAGAACCCCAGGCCATCATCAATGATCACACAAGCATCCTGCAGTAAACCCTCATTAGCACACAAACAAACACTCAAACATCTTCTACTTACCGTCGAAGGAGAGGAAGACTCTCGGCAGAGGCTGAGGAAGGCTGGAGACTCCACTGGACAGCAGAAACACAACCAAAAGGATCGGCAACATGGTCGACGCCTGGAGTGGATTGGCCGGTCCGTCTGACCGGCCCATGACTGCCGAAAACCGGTCAGCACCGCCTGGTATGGCAAAGGAAACCATGGCGTTAGTGTCATGTCAAAGCGTAGCTCTAACTTACACACTTGATCAATGACACTGCTCGATTTACTCAGCTGCCCGATCCGTGCTGCAAATATGACATTCTCTCGTGCTTAAACAATTTTACGACCACAAGTTCTAAAAATGTTTTTTTAAATGTCGCACTTCAATTATTTTCGTGAGAAGCAAGTCTATTTATTTACAGTACCAATATGTCAGCCGGAGTCAAAGCTAAAATGAAAAGGGCAACTTTAAATTTGGATAATGAACATTGTGAATGGATAAAAGTTATTAAAACTTTTAAAGTGTGGTTGTCGATTATTTCAGGAGGTACTTTGGTGAGCTGCAATCGAGTAGGGAACGGAAGTTGCAGACTTTTAGCGCTATCGCAATCGGACTGGGAAGCTCAGTAAATTTTGGGCCGAAGCCACCCCCTTTACGGAATTTAGTGGGAAATTAGTAACGCAGATGTGGCGCAATCCTGCTGATGATTTCCTGTCACATAGTGCAACATCAGCATTACTGTGCTTCTTCTTTGGTTTATTAAGGCCGTGAGATACCAGCACATATACCCACCTTACCACTCTTTCATTTTCATTTTATTGTGTATTAATACAACTAATGGGATGCAGCATATCATGTAGACCAGGGGTTCTTAACCTTTTTGACCTCAGGGCCCAAATTTTCCTTTACAGAGGGGACTGGGACCCACTCAAATATTACCACTAAATTAGCAATCCTATTTTCAATTGTATTCAACAATTATATCTAACCTATTTACAGTTTAACAGGATAAACATTGCCAAATGATATGAAGCCATTTGTTAATCACAAATATAATTATTACCTTAGGCCTAGGTCAGGCTGATTAGGAAAATAAGTACAAATTAAATATACTGCGTAAGAAGGGACTCACGAATAAATGACAAAAAATACATTAATAAACTATTATGTTGTGCTGAAATAAATAAACTAAATTAATAACGAATATGTTTCTTAAATTAACTGTCAATACAATTGAAGTGCAAATGAAAATTCAGCTTCACCACTTTAGTCATATTTTTTGCGCTAAGAAGCATCTCTGTGACTTAAGCTCCAGACTTCTGTTTGAGTACTGCCACATGTGGTGGAAAAGTGTATTTCAACCAAATACCACTGCGGCCTGCTAGGCAATGGCTAAGAAACAACTCCAATTTACACGAGTAAACCAGGAAAAAAACTTGAAAAACAATTTTAACATTTATATCAAACACATTTCTTTGGAAATGGATGTTGTTTATATATTTTATTCTTTTCATTAAAAACATGTACTGTAATTTTAGGGAACTAATTTCCACACCACGAGGATGCGCTTGACATTTTGTTACATCGTCAATATTAAGTACGCATGTCTTTTTAACCAAAACGTAAAGTATGTGTGTTTTTCATTTAGAAGCGACAATGTTGAGAAACAAAAGCCTCAAGTCAAGTACCCCTTAGTGGTGTGATGGTCTTACCTTTTAAACGTCAGACCATGTAACGGGAGCATAGTACAAAATGGTGACATATTTGACATGGAATGATCAGTCTGCTTGCACAAGCACTTGCCCTAAATATGGATGAGCTAAAAAACATTCCCCCTCAGCTTGGTAACAGGACAAGAGGCGCTGCTCCATTATTGATAGGTGGCAGGTAGCCTGTGGGGAAGTAAATTCCTGTCAGGCAAAGCCTCTTTACGCCAGAAGCAATAAAATATGTTTTTACAAGCAGGTGGATCTCTGCTCTCATGGCTTATGGATGTGCACTGAAACATTGATGGCTGAAATACATGAAGGTGATGAAACTTTTAGTGCCTCGTGCGCAGGAAAAACACCAAAACAAGCCTCTTTTGTCAATCAATTAACCAGTCCGTCGATCAGGGTTTGGCTGGAGGCTTTAAATCGTAGTTTTGTACTTCAACCGAAACATGACTCCAGTCCATAAGCATGCTTGGATGAGTTTGGTGTGGAAAAACACCTTTGGGATGAACCAAAATGGAGGAAACGGTCCAACACCAGTCAACCTTTGACTTCACAATTGATCACAAACTCCCTAAGACACACTCGGAAAATCTTGTGAAGTGGACGCCCTTGTCCTCAGGGTGTGGCCCCTTGACTCCAAGTGGTGCGTAGCCATGAGACAGACCACTTGGGGGTCATTGAGGCATGTTGATGCAATCATAGGGTGTCCCGCTTTTGAACTTTGACACTCATTAGCTCCCCGCTGTCATAAAAAAGGCAAAGAAAACTGTTTAATAACGCATGAAATTTGCCACATTTTGAATATAGGCAGATTTAGGCTAACCATCAGGAACAACCATACAGAAATGCTACAAAAGTTTCTCCCAAATGTCCAACAACAGAAAAATACATTTAAAATATCAACCTATATACATTTCCTTTGATGTCGGCTTTTCCTATCATTGTGAAGCAGAATTCACCAAGCGTTGGATTGTTCACCCACTAATAGGGAACGTGAGCCGGGTGTCGACCATCTTGAGACAGTTTAATTTTACCCTACTGATGATATGTTGTAGCAAGAGTATAAGAGTATATATGTATATCTATACACAGACACATTTTAGAACTGTATGCCTTAACTTATATTTGCAATTTTTTTTCTTAACAGCAATTTTATATGTTGTTTTTCCCCCCAAAATGAAAAATTAAACTGAAAATAAAACCGACTTCAGAGAACGCTGGTTCTCAGGAGGTTATAGCTATATTTTCATGTCATTATTTTTGTTAATTATGTGATTTTTTTTGTAACATAGTGAAGCATTTAGAGACCATTATAAAACAACACCTAATGTTTATTTCAACCAAAATTAAAACTCACCAAAAATTACACTTATATTTGTACAATATTTTTTGCATCTGCTAGTTAGCAACATGACTCAAAACGTTGAGGGCGGATTTTATTGAACTTTAAGGCAATGTCATGCTATAGAGGCCCCGGCCTCCACCCACAGAGACAAAGACAGTGGATGAATGACAAGAGGGTTTGCTCTACTTATTTAATTACGCTATAGAAAAATAGTTAAGTGCAGATTTTAACTGAACTTTTAGAAAATGTCAGAAATTAGATAAGGAACCTGCAGTGGTTAGATGTTGGGGGTGATCAGGATCTCCATTTGGATTCAGGATTTTTTTCAAAGGATTCTTTATTTTGGGAGGAAGGGCTTGGTGTTAGGCTACGCTCTCCGGGTTCTTTACTAGTTATCAGTTTTATTAATGATAGTGAGTTGTTCATGAATGAAAAATGGTTCCCACAATGCTAACGTTGTCACACCTTCCTCCGCTCAGCCTTTAACTTCAACCCAAATTACAACCTTGGAAAATACTAATACATATTATATTTACGAATTATTGTTACTATTATCAAAGATTTTCTGCATGGATAGTGAGGCCTCCAGGGACTAAATATGGTTCCAACTCTGCTAACAAAGTTACACCCTGGGTCCTTAATCCTTGAAGGGAGTTTGAAGCCACTTGGGAAGCATTTAGTTCCAAATCCTCACTCTCATTATCGCTCTTTTCCAGTTTTCTAAAGAAGACGACCCACTTCCCGAACATCTGCGTGGTCGTCCTGTGAGATTCTCGGCCAGTAAACCTGACAGCTGCGTGAATCATCTCCCTGACACCCACCATATTGAACCTGCAGACCCCCCGCGGCCAAATAATTCACCTTTTACCGACACAAAATCCAGCAATTCTGGAGCCGGTGAGGCGTTTGTATGACAAGCAATCAACCGTGTGCACAAAGCTGCTCGGTGAGTGTCGGGATAATTGTGTTTATTGGCCATTTCCAAGCCTCCTCATGAGGAATTTTCCAAGACGCTCATCCAGAAACTAACAGTTGACATCTCACTACTGGGCCATGCAGTAATAAAAATACTTAAGTGCACGCATGGTGAGTTTAAATGGTAAACACGTTGCTCAACGTGTCCTGAGCGCTCGTATAACACACCCTGACACTGACACACACTTTCACACACACTTGAACACACACTGACAGCAGCAGATGTTCACAGTGGAAGAATGCAAACATTCCGGCGATAAGCCTCATCAGAAACTTGAAGCAAAGTTACAACATACAAGACAAATGATGCATGCAAAAGGACAAGTAGAGGGAATGAGGGAGACTAGTAGGATGCTCCTCCTGTCAGCCTGATCTAGAAATATCCTCACCTTTCAGGAGCGTCCCCCCTCTTGGATGAAGACTCCGGGTACAGAACCAAAGCGTCCTTTCTACCTAACCCAACTCCTGGGACTCCAACAAGAGCTGATCCACCTTCCGAGCCGGAGTTGACAGACTAGGAGGAAGGAGGGAGGAGAGCGGGAAGAGACGGCGAGGGGAGGGCGAAACAGGACACCCTCCCCTCGCCGTCTCCTCCCTCCTCCTAATAACAAGACAGCAAACTTTACACGCAGGCCGATTATGGGGCGGAGGGCACAGAGGTCACGCATGGTAGTCATGATGGTGGGGTCTGTTCGTTTGTAATATGGTCAAAGAAGAGGGCGGGGGTGTTTAAAAAAATAGGGCGGGGCTGTCAGAGTTGGAATCACTACAACGATAGGTTACCATGACAACACTTAAGTACCTTAACGGGCGCCATCCAAGTGTGGCATCGTATAGAATTTCAATACGAGGTGGAATTGATTAAAGATGTGGTATGTTCGATAGGAAAGAGGGTCAGTGATGGACATAAGTAATCAATGAATATATCAATCAGAGGTTGGACTGCAGATTTTGTCATTTTGGACAACTGTATGCGTCCAACTCTGCCTGCAAAAGTGGAAGACACATTTTCAAATACCAAGCATGGCTGCAAGGATTAATCGATTTGGAAAAAAACGTTTGATTTATTTTATGTTGCGTCGATTAATCGTTTAATGAGTGTAACTAATGCAAATTTACAAATTCCGGACAGCATGAAGTGCCCGGAACTTTAAACAAAGTTTCCGCACAGCCACTGCAATGGAACGCACATGAGAGCGGAGGTGTATGTCGCGGCGAAGGGTGGGGAGTTCCCCCTAATTATTACCGCACACATGTTAAAAGTGTAATTCTTATGTTGACGATTAGCATTTGTTAGCGAAACAAAATAAGATTATGAAAAGCAGATGTTTATTTGAACTATTTTCCCTAAAATACGGATTGAAGCTATAAAGTGAGTTTTATCCGATTACTCGATTAATTAGACAAATTAATCGATAGCCAAATTTCCAAGTAACTTGACCCAGCAAAGGATTATCCCCCGCAAAGCCACAGGCCCAGACGACATCCCAGGGCAGGGACTGAGGGACTGTGCCCATCAACTGACTGAGGGACTAGACAGACATTTTTTAACACCTCGCTTCACCTATCTTGTTCCCACCTGCTTGAAAACCACATCCATAGTTCTTGTACGAAAGAGTTCTAAAGTAACTCTGGTCTGAATAACTATCAGCCAGTTGCCTTCAAACCGATAGTCATTGAATGCTTCGAGAAGCATTAGGACCTCCATCGATGTCACTGTGGACCCTCACCTGTACGCCTACAGGAAGAACCGGTCCACCGATGACACCATCTCATCAGAGGTCCATTCAGCCCCCACTCCCTAAGAGAGCACAAACTCCTATGTCCGCCTGCTTTTCCTGGACTTCACTTCCACCTGCAACACCATCGTCCCACAGACCCTAGTGAAGAGGCTGTGCACGGTAGGGCTGAGTTTCCACCGGAAATCTGGGTCCTGGACTTCTTGGCAAACAGACAACAGACTGTCAGGATCCACAACACTAGCTGTGTTTCCATTACCCCAAGAAATAGGCTATACCTAAATATCGCAATAAGAAACTGGTAATGGAAACACCCATTTTCCAAAAAACATCTCAAATATCACCAAAAAATGTTTGCGCTTTCATGAGGTGGTTTTTGAGACGTTCCAATATTGAAGTTTTTTGTAAAAGCATGATGGAAACACTTTTTTCGCATTTAGAAGGTGGGCGCCCATGCAGGACAACCAGGGCAGACGGGTCGTCTTGGTCTCGCTTCCGATCGGTCGGACGGGGTCGAGCGAGGCGACCCCGTCGCACCGGACCGTCTCGCGGGTTCCTTCCTTTCACCCGCTGCCTTTGTCTTCTGTTGAGATCATGGCAACAGCGGTGGCTGCAATATCTTCCTCAAAGTGGAGTCTCGCGTGATGAGATTTTACAAAGTTGCAAATGTACTTTTTTTGACATTTATAAAAAGCTCTCTTTTCTTTTCTTTCTTTTCTTATCCCCACCTTCTACCATCCTAGTCACGTCCGTTGTGTCCTTGGGCAAGACACTTCACCCTTGCTCCTGATGGGTGCTGGTAGCGCCTTGCATGGCAGCTCCGTCCATCAGTGTGTGAATGTGTGAATGTGGAAATACTGTCAAAGCGCTTTGAGTACCTTGAAGGTAGAAAAGCGCTATACAAGTACAACCCATTTATCATTTATTTATTTATCTTTTATTTTGCAATTAAATTAGGTGGCGACTTGTCCAGGGTGTACCCCGCCTTCCGCCCGATTGTAGCTGAGATAGGCTCCAGCACCCCCCGCGTCCCCGAAAGGGATAAGCGGTAGAAAATGGATGGATGGAAACGCAGCTACTGTCTCCTCTTCCATCACCCTCAGCACTGGCGCCCCCAGGGATGTGTGTTGAGGCACATTCTTTGCCCAATACTGACCCTTGACTGCACACCTAAAACCCCAACATTAGTGGGACGCATCACGGAAAACGATAAGTCCGAGTACAGAGAGGAGGTAGAAAATCTGGTGGATTGGTGCAAAAGCAACAACCTTCGCATCCATGTCAAAAAGACCAAAGAGATGGTTGTGGACTTCAGGAAGGTCAGACAGAGAAAAAAACGGCAAGCCGCTAGTATTCTATTTTGCATCCTCTTCTACTGATGTTCTCATCAAGATGGAGGAAATGCTGAAAGAACATGAAAAAACTCCGGCTATGGCGTCCATGGAAGTTGTGATTCTTCTATATTTCACACTTGATAAAAACAAAATGCAATTATAGAATGGATGGGATTCATATGGCCCCATTTCTGGGTGGATCTTGCGTCATCATTTTAGAATGCAGCCTGCTGAAAGTGATGAAAAGCGCCACTCTATACAACAACTGACCCGGTGGTCAAAGTTGGAATTGCCACAAAACACACTAAGATATTCAACACTCTACTGCCATCTGGAGGCTAATGTGGATAGTGCAAGTCTCCCAATTCGTCACGTTTCATGTGTCAGGTAAATCGTGACGAAATGGGCCATGCAGTCTTATGATTCCCCTTCCTACTGTAAGTGATGAAAATGGTCTTTTATATGCCTTCATCCACACTGTCTATGCACAGAAATGGGCTCCAGTTCTGCAGACGATGTCACACCAAGAGGGGGCAGCATATCGAGTCCGGCGATGGGAAGGGGGAGTTTCAAGTAGTTATCTACCGATTGCTTAAAAATGAACTGATATTATGGGAAATGACTGCCAGATTAATTTTCAGGAGCAGAGAATACATAAAGAGAACTTGTTAGTGAAATGTCAGTCATCTGGATGTTATGGGTCCTTTAGCAAGCACATCACGTTTACACTTGCATAGCTCAACTTGTCTGAAAAGTAATTTTAAAGGAACTTAACGTTTACTATCACACTTTATTCATGTTAATTTCCATACAGTATCTTCCCATTCATTCCCTACGGGAAGCTTCCAACCTTGACAATTTGACTGCTGCAGCTGGACCGGAACGAGTGTGGACAAATGGTGAGGGGTCAGTCCAGTCCACTTTGCTGAACAACCTGCTCTTCATTAGTGATGGGCATGTTGCACATTGGTCACAGGCATGCTAACTACACAGGTCAACAACCATCCATAAAGGCATCACAGCTCTATAGGATGGTCATGCTGATACTGTAGATAATGCAAACCCAGGCGTGACGACGCACAATGGCAACCATTCTTCCAGCAGACATAGAAGGAAGGAAGAAAAAAATTGAATTATTAGATCCAGTGAAAGGCTGCTATTGAGGCAGCGGCAGACAGCAGACGCTAACCTCTAAATATGCTATTGTCCTGACAGACAAGACAAAGATCGACTTGTAGAGCATCTTTCCACATTCCTGTTCAGGCATCATCATCCTCACCGTGGACCTGCACTTCATCAACTTGTCTTTGAGGTAAATCACCATCTTTCATGTTCTGCTACAAGTCAGATGAAAAAAAACCCACAGTGTTGCTTTCACCTCGCAATAAACTGTCCAATAAGCAGCGTGGCTGATCTGAGGGCCACAGTCAAAGGTTGATAAGATCTACTCTAATTACTTTGACAACAGACGCCATTACTGACTGATGTGTGGGAGATCACGAAAAGCGCCCGGAGCAACAAAAACATTCCACCGCTGCCACTTTTTAACTATTCTGCTCATTTTGGACTGAATTCTGGACTTAATGGAGCTCCAGTGAATGTTATTTTCCATTACCGCTTGTTGTTCCATAGTTCCTGCACTTTTCTCCAATGAAAGGAGCTCCTATCAAGCAGGAATAATGTTGTCCCAGTTTTCTATAGTTGTGTCTTCCACGCTCCGAGTCGATCCTTTCAGGACGACCACAAGCTTTCATTGAAGCTCAAGTGTCACCTGCGTGTCATCTGTCTCATATGTCAATCACTAGTTGACCTCCCGGACGAGTTGCCACAATGAGTCGAAACGAGAGACCCTGGAAGTTTGAGAGGGCTGAGGAAAGTGCAGGCGAGGGGCGACACCGTCATCCATCTTGGATAATGTAAACGAGCGACGGTTCCCAAAGACTTCTTCTTCCTGGATTCTTTAAACACAAGGAGGTGGGCTAATGGGACACTTTGCTCCAATGACGCCAATTGTTTAGGGCTAGGGCTTGGAAGAACTCTCCATAATGAGCCCCCCCCCCACAAACACACACTACCTGCATTACCAACACATGTGCCGAGAAGATGAATGCTGTGATCTAGAGACGCATGACGAATGGCTGACTTTCACTCCGGGGCAAGGGTCAAGTCGTATCCCTTTCCCGACCTTGGCATCAGACAGATGCATGATGTCAGTTCCCATGTGTACCCACTGGGAGGTGACTTTCGAGACCCCCTCTTTTTGACACACCGGCGAGTTCCCCACGGAGCGGAACTGCTTGATGAGAATGTCAGAACCTCCAGTTCCCTCCTCAAATTATTGGGTCCCTGAAGTTCAAACTTCTGCGAAACATCCACCCGCCACCAGAGTCACTCACCTGCGGATGAGGGAGGGGGTACAAATCATGTCTCAGCAAGTAGGTCACATTCTGGAATTTTGTGGAAAATACACAATTCCACAATAAAAACTCTGGCAATGCACAAATAGTGCAGCCTGCAAACTAGCGCTTGAGAAAACTTCCTGTGGCTTTATGAGGTGAAAGGCCACCAGAGAAATAATATCCAATCGCGCACCGATTCGATTAGCCTTGATTGGTCATGAAAGGCTTGGATTAGCCTTGTCAGTGACTCCAACTGACACTTAAGAGCTTGTCCACAATAAAGGCACAGTTTTTAGGTACATTTAAAAAAAATGTTGTAGTTTAATTGATTGACACCCCCTCTTAAACCCAGCTGTACAGAGAATTAACAAATAATGTTATTGCTGTCCCGTCCTGTCTAACTGATGATGCTTTTATTCTCTGTTGTGTCTGTATGTCCCCTCTTAAACCCAGTTAAACAGAGAATTAGCAGGTTGTGTTGTTATTGCTGTTCTCTTTAACTGATGATGATGTCACTATTCTCAATTGTGTCTCACCCTAGCAGGCACAAGACATTAAAACATTGAGAAATTGTTGAATTAGGTCCTAACGTTGAGCAACTCAAACATAACGTTGAAACAACATGCTTTTTGACGACATTTCATCAATGTTGGGTTCTGACGTTGATATGACCATTGAATTTTGGGTCATTCCCCAGCCAATATTCGACAACACAAACACAATGTTGAAACAACACGCTATTTGACAACGTTTGTTCAATGTCAGGTAGCGACGTTGATTTGACCATTGAAATTTGGTCATTTTTCAACCAATAATGTGGATCCAACGTTGGACATCAGTGTTGTCTCAGTTTACAAATACAACTATTTTGCACATTGTTTTAAAGTCTGTTTTAAAAGGACATGTATGTATAATCAACGTTGGATCAACGTCTTCTGCCTGCTGGCTATCCTCTCTTAAACAAAGAACTGTCAGGTAATGTTATTGCTGTCCTGTCCTGTTTAACCGATGCCGTTGTGTCTGTGTGTCCCCTCTTAAACCAAGCTAAACAGAGCATGAGCGTGTAATGTACAGTTCTGTCAAACTTAAACTCAGACAAACTTTATTGATCCCCAAAGGAAATTGCTTGACACACAATCGCTCAATCACAAGAGGCAAGGATAACTAAAACACTCAAGAGCACTGAAAAAGAGGAAGAAATAATAAATATAATATACCAGACCAGATATTCTCACACTAATGGTACGCGGGCTCCATCTAGTGATACGCCAAATAATCACTTAATTAAATATAGACATGTTCCGATGTCGATACAGCACTTTTTGAAGGTATTTGTACAGGTAAGTACTTTTAACTAAGTCTCGATACAATACTAATATGTATTTTGTAAGAAACCTTGCGTCTACGACCCATTCTCCACATACTTCCGCCCTTTCCGAAATACGCTACTGTATTTTAATGTTGGTCTCTATGACTGGTACAGTACTTGGAGAGTTAAGTGTTTTCTGAGGTGGTACTTGGTGAAAATCGTTTGAGAACCACTGTACTATCCATCCATCCATTTTCTAAACTGCTTAACCTCAGTCCCAGCTGACACTCATTGACACTCATTCAAACCTATTGAAGATTTGGATTCTTCAATTAACCTAACATGCATATTTATGGAATGTGCGAGGAATCCGGAGTGCCCAGATTTCCCCAATCTCCTGACTGTGTGGCCTACATGCCAACTACTAGGCCACCGTGCGGCCTTGCTAGACAATACCAATTATACAGAAGCAATAGCATAGCACAACAGAAATAAAATGGGACAACAAAATAACAAAATAAATCTTACAGGATTTACATAGTTACAAATTAGGTAAAGGAACATACTTACAAATTGACAAAGGAATGAATATATGTATGTTGTAAATACTACATAAATATACACTATAATGTAAGCAAAAAAAGGTGAGATAACGGTAATTACGTTGTTGTCGGTGTTCTCCATTGTGTCTGTCTGTCCACCCTTAAACCAAGCTAAATAAAAAACTAACAGGTAATGTTATTGTTGTGCTGTCCTTTGTAATCGATGACGTTGTCCATTGTGTCCATCTGTCCCCCCTTAAACCAAGTTAAACTAGAACTTACAGGTAATGTGGTTATTGTCATGTCCTTTGTAATAGTTGTTGTCACTGTTGTTCTCCATTGTGTCTGTCCGTCCCCTCTTAAGCCAAATTGTAAAGACAATACTTTTGTGCTCCAAACATGTCCTTGCATGTTTTCCAAATATCAGTCAAACATTGTTATCCTTTCTTGGCTAAGCTTGGGTGGAGTAGATGATAGTCTAATTCTGGAGTGCCCGAACGTTTTGCCTCTAAGGGCCAAAGGAAAAAAATGCTAATGGTCCACGGACCAAGCAGTGTTTTCTTTTTTTTTTTTTTACCATGCAACAGCACGACCAGTAAGGAATTTAGCCTCATAACACCATATATAAATGTACGTTTTGTGCCTACTTCAGTTATCATGCAACTCCGCATCTTGCATGTAAATTTTTAACCTAAAAACATTCAAAAAAGGTCTTTTTCTGCAGATTTGTAGTTATGTCCAGGTAGGGCTGGGCGATATATCTATATACGCGATATATCGCGGGTTTGTCTCTGTGCAATATAGAAAATGACTATATCGTGATATTTGAGTATATGTTCTCACGCAGTTGCTTTTAGCTGCTGGCATTACACTACAGGCTCTTCCCACTCCTTCTTGTCTCTTCTTCTCACAGATAGCAAGCGCACCTTCTACATACGTCACATACTGTCACGTCATACGTCACATACGTATACGCCCTCGCTGAGCAGAGAGGTAGCAGCATGGGTAACGTTAGCTGTGGTGCGAGTGGTAATACGAGAGAAAGAAGGTGCGAATCTGGTAACAAATGAAGGAAGAATTAATTCACAAGAAAAACAGCAGGGGGTCCATCGTCTGGCGGTGGTTTGGCTTCAAGTGGGAATATGTCGAACAGACAACCGTAATTTGTCAAGTGTGGGGCAAAAGCATTTCTACAAAAATTAGCATTACTGCTATTATGTAGCATCATTTGAAAAGTCACTTGCTAGAGAACGAAGAGTGCTTACTCCGCACGTCAACATCTCCGTTCGGTGCCACACGCCCACACTATCAAAATGCCGAGGCAAACATTTCCAGATCAACACCGTATGAAAAAAAGAGTCGACAACAAAAGGACATAATGTCCGCAGGAACTTACCACATAGCGAAGGACGAACACTATTTGATTTCCTATTATGCAGCTCATTTTTATTTGACACTTATTGAAATATCTTGTGTGACATCATGTTTTTAAACTATTGTAGTGGCGTTCTGTGCAAAAAGTGCACTTTAATTTAGTGTTGTTTTGATATGTCATCTTAGTGACATCATGCACAGAAGTGCACTAATAGCTTGTTTTAAAATGTCTCTGACAATCTTGCACTTTCTGTTTTGGAAATGACATGAATGTTTGTGCCACTGCTTAATAACTGTTTAATAAATACAGTTTTGGTAAATTGACTTAGTTGTGATTTCCTTCTCTGCCTGAAAGTTTAAAATGAGCATATATTAATGCAGTATGAACAAGAATGTGTTAATGTAGACACATAGAATCATCATACTGCTGTGATTATATGCATCAAGTGTTATTCAAGGCTAAGGCAAAATATCGAGATATATATCGTGTATCGCGATATGGCCTAAAAATATCGAGATATTAAAAAAAGGCCATATCACCCAGCCCTATGTCCAGGTGTTGTTCTGTAACCAGTTCCACATACAGTATATAGTTCATCTGATCGCTTTCAAACTTCACCCAGACAGACTAGACATATGGAGGATGCTAAAGTACTATAGTATTATAGTACACCGGCGAAGCATGATGACCAAGACTATTATTTTCCCTCGAGTGTGAAAATAACACAACTTTACCGTAGAGCAGGGGTCTCAAATTCAAACGCCACTAGTTAGCTTGTAAAAAAATCTATACCTGTATATTTTACGTTAAAAAAAAAAAATTTAAAAAAAAAAAAAAAAAAAAAAAAAAAAAGGCAGCTGTCACCAGAATTTTACCATAAAAGTTACGTTGTTTTTTTTTACACCTAGTTACTGTAAATTGAAAAACTGTACCACTGTTATCACGTGAAAATTGTGGTGACTGAGCTGCCAGTTTTTTTTTACCGTAAAATATATTTTCCCTGTTTTTGCAGTGCATTAATGTAAATGGAAAAATGGTACCACTGATGATTTTATGGTACATTTCTGGCGACGGAACTGCCAGCTTTTTTACAGTAAAATTGAAAGATTTGTTTTTCAGTGTAGCCTTGCAGACATTCCATTGATGATTGGGCAGCTTGATTTGGTAGCCACCATTTGGCGGGCTAAACGAAATGACAAAAACCAAACTTGGCCCGCGGGTCCCACTTTGGGCATACCTGCTCTAACTGGTTGGTAACTCTGTGTTGTTCTAAAATCTGTCTTTTTGGGGTCAAGAGTGAGCCCTTTGAATCTCAAAGACCTGCATAACAGTATCTCTTTCCACTTCAGTCAGAAAAGTAGTCCTCCAGGTGACATGCTTTATTAACGCGGCTAATTGCCTCCGTTATTTATTCCATGTGAGTGCCTCTAAAACTTGGCTCAATCAGGTACAGAGTGACATATGGACATGTCATCAATAGCCTTGTAATTAGAAGGAGTAAATGACACTAAAGCTACCACCCCTGGTTTTTATTAGAATGCTCCCTCGCTTTGTCTCTGCAAGTATTCCCAGGTCATCTGTCAGGAACAATCAAGGTCTAACATTTGACGTGGAATATCAACCGGAGTTTGGCTTTATTGTTAGCAGATGCATGGGTGAAAGGGGAATAAACCATTTGCAATCAAACACTCTTATGATCTCAGAATACAAGAGTAGAGGAGTTCACGTAGGACAGATTTGATTCAAGGAAGAGGCTCATTACGCAAAATAATCAGGTTGTCGCGAGGAAGATAAACATGTGTGATCAACATCAAACTTGAGAAAAAACAATTGCAGACAAAACTTGACCTTAGTTTTAAAAAAATGTAGTACCATTCCTCTCTTATAAATGTTCAAAACTTTGGATTCGGACTTGGATTCATCGGCATACAAGATGTTTGTTACAGAACACCAGTCACGTTTTTCTTTGGATTACATTCAAAGTTTGCGTGTTTGCAACAGTACTTAAAGTCTCAACATGGGCCGAAACCAAACTCCTGCATTCAAAAGAGCATTAAGGTTATCGATGGAAATCCACAAAGCTAGAAGAGGACTTTTTTCCCCCCTAGTTTATCTCCATCTCCTTAATTAATTAAGCGTTTTGCAGTCTTCCAATTAACTTGATTACTCTTGCTGGTTGACCCCCTCCGGACCACTAAAACATCGAGTCCGGATGGCTTCAGGTTGCGATCAATACCCACACTAAGTAAATGAGTACATATAAAAACAGCATCTTTAATTAGCATTGGGTGGTCTCTGCACTGCACTGGAGAGAATGGAGCTAATTAGATGAGTGGCCCTCAGGAATACTAGCAAGGTACTCCCATCGGATTTTTCCATTGTTTCGGTTAAAATTAACCTGTAGACTCGTGTCCCAAAGGACAGCGAGGCGGGCACCTTTTGTACAAACTCCAAATTGGGTTTATGCACCGCAACGTGAACCACTTTCAAACTATTTAACCTATCGGGAATTCACAATTGTGTGTCCCTAGTTAGCATGCAACGTTTCACTCTGACTCGTGTCCACCGCTGATTAAAATTAATGATGACTCAGCAAAATGTGAGTCTGAAAGTCAAATTCCTTCCCGCGCGCTTGCTAAAATATAAGAAGTCCATCTTGCAGTTCTGATAAGATTAGCGTCTCTCCACACAGAAGAATCAAAATGAAATGTAAATTCATTCGCTGGCGCCCAAAACAAACTAAATCAAATATATGCTGATTAGTCGGCGGTCGTCGCACTAACACGATAGGCTCCGCTTCCGTCTGATGACGATACACACATGAAAGCCAGACGCCGAGGTCCACCACGCGTTCACCCTGGCATTTGGTGTGTGTGGCTGCGGGGATGCTGCTCGAGTTCCGAATGGAATCCAAGTAAGTGCGAGGAAAGATCCCACCTGCTAACTTAATGTGACACTGGAGTGGCGTTTATTTAGTATGGGGGAGGGTGTGCGTCCAGCTTGTGCATCTGCAAAGTCGCTCTACGCTGACTACATCTACATCTGCACCCTCGTAAAAACGCCACTGAAGGCTAGATGATGACGTTGCCGGCTTTCTTGTGCTAACCACCTTCATTTTTTGTGCTAACAGCCTTGTCAAGATAATGATGGTCGCTGATAAAACAAAGACAACACACATGTTGAAATGACAAGATTACAAACATTAAAAACTCACCAGGTGTAATTTTTCCTTCATTTGGGATGCAGGATTTAACTGTATGGAGTTTTGCAAGGAACCACCTTTATGCCACTTTACTTTGGTTCACTTTTGTTCTTTGTTATCAGGACGACAAAAACGACGGTGGTGTTTTGAAGCACTTGCTTAAACATTGAAGTGCAATACTTGGCTGCAGCCAGCAGATTCAGCTTCAATCTGTCGAAAGAGGACAAAACATGTTAGCGGTGCCATTTGTTACGTCGCATTTAATGTTTGTTTTTATTTGTTAACGGAACAACAAATTATTTTTAAGTAAAAATATTTCGAACTTCTGAAATAATAATGTGGATTGTTACTAATTTTACTTAAACTAGTGAGACTATTATTATTCATTATTATTTACGGTATTATTTAATCGCTACCTGACAGCGACATAAATCAATCAATCCAAGTTAATTTACATAGCTCTCCATCACAAATGCCTCAAAGGGCTGCACAAACCACAAGGACGTCCTCGGCTCATATCCCACATTAGGGCAAGAAAAAACGCAAACCAATGCATGGCGAGTCATTGCTTGTCTTTGTTTGCCTCGACAAGCTAGCTAGCAAGTTGCAATCCTACTTCAAAACAGAAACACACAGATATTCTCTCTTTTTGTCCTCATAAAAACAGCTGGAAAGAAGCTTAATAGGAAAAGTCAAATTCTAGTGATAAACAAGAGACATGATGTCAACATGTTTTGAGTGTCGAGGCCCACCTGCAGTTGGACTTCATCCCGCGAGCCGTAATCTAATTATAGTCCCTTGTTCCCAGCGTCCCACAAGTCCTGTGAATCATGCTTGTCTTCTCAACAGTCCGATAAGCATATGCTAGTACCATCAACTTGCACAAACTCAGCTATCGCAACAGGTGCGTTTCTTGGCAGTTGCATCCCAAAACTGTGATAGTAGAAATGTCACAAAAACAAATCCATCTGTTTTTAGGATTCTGACAGCTGCTGTTTAGGAGGAATTAAAACTTTCATGTTTATTAAAACGCCCGAGTGTCGGCAAGGAGTTTTTACCAGAGTGTTCCACATTTGCCAGCAAGGTTAAAATGTCATTGCAGGGATCTGCTGATGTGTTTACAGTGGTTCCAAGTAGGGATGTCCGATAATGTCTTTTTTGCCGAAATCCGATATTGTCCAACTCTTAATTACCGATACCGATATATACAGTTGTGGAATTAACACATTATTATGCCTAATTTGGACAACCAGGTATGGTGAAGATAAGGTCCTTTTTAAAAAGAAATTAAAAAATAAGATAAATAAATTTAAAAAATTTTTATTGAATAAAAAAGAAAGTAAAACAATATAAAAACAGTTACATAGAAACTAGTAATTAATGAAAATGAGTAAAATTAACTGTTAAAGGTTAGTACTATTAGTGGACCAGCAGCACGCACAATCATGTGTGCTTACGGACTGTATCCCTTGCAGACTGTATTGAAATATATTGATATATAATGTAGGAACCAGAATATTAATAACAAAGAAACAACCCTTTTGTGTGAATGAGTGTGAATGAGTGTAAATGGGGGAGGGAGATTTTTTGGGTTAGTGCACTAATTGTAAGTGTATCTTGTGTTTTTTATGTAGATTTAATTAAAAAAAAAACAACCCAAAAAACCGATACCGATAATAAAAAAAACGATACCGATAATTTCCGATATTACATTTTAAAGCATTTATCGGCCGATAATATCGACAGGCCGAAATTATCGGACATCTCTAGTTCCAAGTTATACAACTCATTTAATTTTTTAGAAATAGCTGCCACCCATGAAGAATGGATAGAAAAAGCTGCTGCCAACAAAGAAGATATAGCCGTTGACAACAAAGAAGATATAGCCGTTGCCAACGTAAAATAAATAGCCACCTTCAATGTACAAGAAATAGCTGTGATCAAAGAAGAATAAGCCACCATCAACGAAGAATAGCCGCCATCAACATAGAATAGCCGTCGCCAATGTAGATCAAATAGCCGCTACCAACAAAGACAAACAGCTGCCATCAACAAAAAAGAAATAGCCGCCTCAAACGTAGAAGATATAGTCACCGTCAACGAAGAAGAAATAACCTCCATCAACGTAGAAAAAAATAGCCGCCCCAACAAAGACAAACAGCTGCTGTCAAAATCAGAAATATAGCCACCATCAACATAAAAGAAATAGCCGCCGCCAACAAATACATAGCTGCCGTCAATAAAGAAGAAATAGCCGCCACCAACGTAGAAGATATAGCCTCTGTCAACGAAGACAAAAATAGCCACCAACAACGTGAAAGAAATAGCCGCTGCCAACAAAAACAAATAGCTGCAGCCAACAAAACACATTAACGTAGAAGAAATAGCCGCCACCAATGTAGAAGATATAGCCTCTGTCAACGAAGACAAAAATAGCCACCAACAACGTGAAAGAAATAGCCGCTGCCAACAAAAACAAATAGCTGCAGCCAACAAAACACATTAACGTAGAAGAAATAGCCGCCACCAATGTAGAAGAAATAGCCGCTGCCAACAATGAAGAAATAGCCACCTTCAACATAGAAGATATTGCCACCGCCAACGAGGGAGAAATAGCCAACGAAGAAGATTTAGCCGCCATCTACGTAGAAGAAATAGCTGCTGCCAACAAAGAAGAAATAGCCACCGCCAATGTAGAAAAATTTGCCGTTGCCAACAAAGAAGAATATAGCCACCTCCAACGTAGTGGATATTGCCAGTCATAGCTTAAGGCGGCGACCATCGAGATTTTGTTGTCCCTCTTGGGGACAAGGGACTTTGAAAGGAGGTGATAGTGTGACGACTTGCTGGGGTTGATGTTGTGTTTGTGTGCGTGCGGGTGATGTTCAGAGTTCCCATGGTCGTAAACGTACCACGCCTGGAAGATGATTGGCGAATAAGGAGCAAGGTTGTGTTGAGAAAATAAGACGAGGACAGATGAACGACTATACGCATTGGAATTGAATGTATCAGCATAGGTTGGACGACGGCGTGGCGAAGTTGGTAGAGTGGCCGTGCCAGCAATCTCAGGGTTGCTGGTTGCTGGGGTTCAATCCCCACCTTCTACCATCCTAGTCACGTCCGTTGTGTCCTTGGGCAAGACACTTCACCCTTGCTCCTGATGGGTGCTGGTTAGCGCCTTGCATGGCAGCTCCCGCCATCAGTGTGTGAATGTGTGTGTGAATGGGTGAATGTGGAAATACTGTCAAAGCGCTTTGAGTACCTTGAAGGTAGAAAAGCGCTATACAAGTATAACCCATTTATCATTTATTATCATTTAATAAAAGTTAAGAAAAGCACGTCAGACTTTGTGTGCACTTCTTCTGGACGCTAGATTATTATACAATTGCGATGAGCTTTTATGTAACTCTGCTGTCACTTGTTATGTCAGTCAGGGGAATATTCTGTCTACAGATATCAAGGCTGCCACGCCCTAAACGCAAAACACCATTTTTTGCAGTCCTCCTAAATTCAAAAAACATAAGAGTCTGAGTCGCCAACGTGTGGGATTTATCCATTAGGTGCACCGAGGGACTAGATTGTTGCGCAGCATGTGGCCGTATAATAACCGAGACAAAAACTGGGGCAAACTTTCACAAAGTCAGAAACCAAATCAAACGAAAAGTGGGGTGCACAAAAACCCAGATATTGCTGTTATGTATGTAAATTAAACTCAGCATTGTATTGACTTTAAAATGAGTCGTTAAACTAGACCAAAACAACAAGAGAACATTTTGAACAACAACTTTAATATAGTCGATAATTACAATTATTCAAAACCAAAACTATTCTCAAGAAGTGCCGGCTGCGAATAAAAGTTTTTTTTCAGTTCAGTTCAGTTTATTTTACGACACAATGTAATGCATCACATATTTATAGTTGTTTCATTGCACACATCCAAAAAAATAGTAAGAAGAAGCAGAGCTTATTTAGCCCTACCCCTTTTCATATCATAGCAGTTTTATCCCATTTCTTTTTTCTGTTTGTAACAGAACAGTGACTAAATAAATGAGTAGATAAATTAATATACCATAAATAAGTAAACAAATATTAAATACATAAATAATCTATCCATTTAAACAAAAAAAAATGTTCAAGATGTTTATCATCATTCTTCTTCTTCTTTGTACTGAGTGAACACTTGTAGTTTGAACAGTCTCTTAAACTGAATCATGTTATTGCTTTGTTTGATTTCCTTGCTTAACCCATTCCATAATTTAATTCCACATACAACAGATATACTAAAGGTCTTAAGTGTTGTACGTGCATACAAATGTTTTAAATTACATTTTCCTCTAAGGTTACATTTCTCCTCTTTTGTTAAGAAGAATTGTTGTACATTCTTGGGTAGCAGGTTATAATTTGCTTTGTACATAATTATAGCTGTTTGCAAAAGCACCAAGTTGTTGAATTTCAATATTTTTGATTCAATAAATAAAGTGTTTGGAATGTTATATCCAACATTAAGAATTATTCTAATTGATAATTTTTTGTAAAACTGTTAGTGAATGAAGCGCACATTTGTAGTTATTTCCCCATATTTCTACACAATAACTCAGATATGGTAACACTAGAGAGCAGTAAAGAATATGAAGTGATTTTTGGTCCAGAACATATTTTGCTTTATTCATTATTGACGTGTTTCTTGCTACTTTATGTTGTGTTTTTTTTTACATGAGATTTCCAGTTAATTTTATCATCTATTATATTACATATAAATCTTAAAAAAAGACAATGTGGTTCAAGGAGAAACATTTTAAAGATATATATATTATATCAAAAGAGGTCAGTGAACGCCTCACCCAAGTCAAGTACCTTTTTTCTCTCTCTGGTACGTTTCGAAATAGAACGTCTGGTACATTTAAATGCTTCACGTTCTTTGTGGACGACAAACGAAGCATTCTCTGCCAACATGGACCGCTTTAAGCTGGACAAGTTTTTGTACCTGATGAGGATGTCGGGGAAGGTCTGACAGCTGTCAAAGGCGATAAACACGTCGGGATAAGTCTCCATCCCCACCAGGACTTTGGCTAGGAACATGTGGCGAACCTGATCATGCCCCCTCAATATCTTGTACAGGTGGTACTCTATAGCCCATGTGGCAAAGTAGGAGCCGCGACCGCCTATGGCCAATTGCGGGTCAAAGTTGTTGTGGCAGATGTCATCGGCGGCATTCTCGGTGGTGCTGTGGAAGAGATGGCGCTCCAAAAGTTCCTTTCTGCAGGTACACCTTGAGCCTGCAATTGCAAAACAATCCCCATCTTTAGAACATCTGGTGCTTAGCTTACCATGGAACTGATCCGACATTTCGTACCAAACTGAACCAAGCTTAAGTACTAAAAGTACAGTCTGACCTTTAGTACTTGTCCCAGTGCAGGACATTCTGTACAATATGGATGCTGACAATGTCCACCTTAGTCTCAGGTAGACTCTCATATAAGACTTTCTGGACTGTCATGAAAGCCCGTGAACAGGCCCGGAACATTCACCAGGGTCATGTCCTGCTGAGTCTAGGGACCACATTGGAGGGTACCAGGAGTTGAAGTCCTCCAGGGGGTCCACACTAAAGTTGGGCTCACGGAGACCCTGGAGAGGCTGGGTGTGCCTTGTCGGGACACCCGTCCTGGAGGAAGTAAAGAAAAGTAATGAGTCACGGTCAAGATCTTAATCAAGCGGGTTACTAACTTCAGTAAGGGTGCATAGACTTGGGCGAGCGGTAAGTGTGTCGGCAGCGGCATTCCTCGGGAAGCCGGTGTTGATCTGGATCATGTTGGTAAAGTCCACCATCTTGGCATCGATGTGTAAAGAACAGTTGAACTCCTTCTGGCTCATCTCCCAAAGGAGAATATTGGATTTGTTCTGCAACAAACACATTCACAAACTAAAGTGCCCAAATCCATGCCTGAGATATTTTTGTGATGCCAGGCCAGGACAAATGGACCTAGCTGTACACCTTCCAATTACTGTCATCCTTCCAGTAGATGTGCTACCTGATGGGGAAGTACGCATCGATTGAGAAGTCTATTGACATCTTATGTAATGCTTTAAAAAGGCAAAATTATGTAAAAAAAAATTGATAAATTATGTACATATACACAGTATACATGTCAGATGATTTGAAAAACAATATATACAAAAAATGGGGGGTGGGGGGGGTTTATATACACTATGTACATGTCTATGCACATGTTGACTCCAAGTGTGCAAGACAAAATGAGAAATTATATATACACTATAACCACATATAAACCTGTTTGATGCTTCGAAGAGTTGCTGGGGATCAATTTTGGTTGAGATCAGGTAGAGGTTAAGCTGAGCCATGATTTTATGGCAGTTTTAAAATTTAGTAGGGAAGTTCGAATTTTAAGGTCCGTTGGTGGTGCATTCCACTGTGTGGTGGCAAAATAGTAGAATGCATTTTTTCCCATGAGAGTCTTGAATTTGGGGGGGGGGGGGACAAGGTCTGAGGAACTCCCTCTCAAGTGTAGCATGACTCTTTGAGTTGCTCAGGCGTCTAATGCTGCTGTACTTGGACGAGATGACTGTCTCCATGGTGTCCAAGTGCATACAGTGGATCTTGTGCCTGTAGAGCAAGGACCAGATGAGACAAAGCAGTGGTGGGTTAGCACCCCAAACTCCCGCCCCGTCTACTCACTCCTTGTACAGGAAAACAATGTCCTGGTTCACGTTGAATTACAAGCGCTCCAAGACAACCCAGGAAGAAGACCGCACATCCACCCAGCTCCACGTCTTGCGGCACCACAGTTGCCAGTGGAAGGGCAAGGCTGTGTGATGCTGTGGACACAACCTCCCCTTGGAGCACTACTCTAGCAGGAAACGGTCGCAGATCTCTACGTCGTCCAAGCTCTGGGTGTGGAACAAAGGCTGTGCGAGGGGCTCAAAGGGAATCTGAGCGGCTGGCAATGAAGACACTTGGCCATCTAGGGGTGCTTCACCAAGAGGAGTAGGCGGAAGCACGTTATTATCGATGCTGAGTAACATGCAGGTATTGTGGGTCGAGCTATGTTGCACAATGTGACAGGGGGCTGCTCGGCAGAGCTGCTGGTCTTCAGGTTAAAGTGGAAGCTGACTTGGTCGGGGTTGGTTGGTCTGGCTTCAGAAGACTAACTGTGGTTTTAAATTCAGACCTTTCTTTCTCTTCAGTCCTCTGCTGGGCAAGTCTGTCATCTCTGCCACTCTAAAAAGTTAGCTAGTTGGTCAACTTAGCAGGTTAAATACACTAGCTTAGCTTTTACAAGTATAGTTTCATTTCAAATGTCATAGCAAACACCCCTTAGCCCCAAAATTACAACATTTACTCAACTTGGATCAATTTTAGCAGTTTGATGTCGAATGTGCTGCTAGGATTTAGCAGGTGTGGCTAATTAAAAGTTAATTGCTAATAAACTTAGCTTCTCAGCTCTTGGATGTTGACTGCAGAGACAATGTTGATGCAAAGAGAAAAGGTCCTCGAGGACGATGTCAGGATGATGAAAACAAGACAGGAAAAAGCGGACTTCTTATTAAAGAAATGAGTCTTTTGTCTTTAATGCTTTTTAAAGTCTAGGTTTTTTCCACCTTTGTATTATTTTACTCACTTTTCAAGTAATGGATTTTAAAAAGCACTATAAGTAAAACCGATTATATTTTATGTTGTGCAAAATATTGTCTTTATTTTACTGATCAGTATGTTCAAAGAATTACAACTTAACATTGTGCATGTTAGTTATAACATACATTTTTTTAATCAACATTTTTCAAAACAACTTTTTTTACTTACTATAAATACAATTTAAGGTTGTTTATTAGACATTTTTATTAAACACTTATTTTACTAATTGTATATACAAATAATTGTGGATTTTTACATTATATATGTAAATACAAAGTGAAATTTCAAAATCAAAAAAACTTAGCAAATCAGACCCAAAACACACTGGTTTTGATGTTTTCAATCAATAATCGGTTGTTAGCGTCTCGAATGATAAAATCAGAAATGCCCAAAGATTTGTGTCCAATCTGTCAATTGTGATGAATCATAACTTGAATATTTTTACTGTTTTTTATAAAGCCCTCGTCTTCTTTCCACTGGCTTGAGAGACACTTTGACCTCTGTCAGCTTTCGCGGCAGCGCTGTGTAAATCACTCCAGATTTTCAGCACATCTGGAAGCTTCTGGGTCACGCCCTTCTTACATACTTGCCAGTTTTCTCATTCAAAATAAAAGGAAAACAACAGGAACAAAACCTTTTTGGTTTTGTTTCATTTGTGCACATTACCCCGAAGGACGCCAAGATTCCAAGAGTGTTCTGGAATTGGTCTAATTCAGGGATTCTCAAACTGTGGTATGTGTACCATTAGTGGTATGCAGGCTCCAGCAAGTCGCACGCCAAAGGATCACTTAATTAAACATTTCAACACAGCATTACTGTTCAAACTGTGTGTATTGTTGCAATAACCAAAATAATAAATAGACTTGTTAAATAAAACCCATGCTTTGTTTTTCATGAATACTCTAACATACAAACCCCAAAACCAGTGAAGTTGGCAAGTTGTGTAAATCGTAAATAAAAACCGAATACAATGATTTGTAAATCCTTTTCAACCTATATTCAATTGAATAGTTGAGGAATGCTCATCAAACACTTATTTGGAAAATCCCACAGGTGAACAGGCTAATTGGGGACAGGTGGGTGCCATGATTGGGTATACAAGCAGCTTCCATGAAATGCTCAGTCATTCACAAACAAGGATGGGGCGAGGGTCACCACTTTGTGAACAAATTGTCCAACAGTTTAAGAACAACATTTCTCAATGAGCTATTGCAAGGATTTCACCATAAAGGTCTGTAAAATCATCAAAAGGTTCAGAGAATCTGGAGAAATCATTGCACGTAACATTGAATGCCCGTGACCCCCTCAGGCGGTACTGCATCAAAAACCGACATCAGTGTGTACGAAACAAGTTATACAATCCCTTGTATTGTCACATATTGACTACTGCCCAGCAATTTGGTCCAATGCATCTAAACAAGAACTCAATAAAATCCATCTTACCCAAAACAGAGCTGCCAGACTAGCTCTCCATTGCTCATTTAGGACCGGCGTTGAGATCATGCATAATGAATTGTCATGGATGAGAGTTGATGAAAGACTAGCGTGTAGTTTGATTCTATTTTTAAAAACAATCTATACATACCATAAACCTTCATATCTGTATTCTCAGCTGTTGCTTGCTAGTGAAAGTCACAACTATGGTACCAGGTTAGCCCTAAGAGGTGCTTTCACCCGTCTTAAACCCAAAAGTGATGTTTTGAAAAAGACTGTAATGTATAGGGCAATCACTTACTGGAATCGACTTCCACAATATTTGGTATCAATCACCAGCAGAGTGGGTTTTAAGAATAGATTAAGAGGAGAAGTATTGCGGAAAGAGATTATTCTAGATTGTACCTAATGTCATGACTGTTTTTATTGACTATTTTATTGATTATGGGACAAGCAGTAGAAAATGGTGGAGGGAACTTTTTTCGTCACTTATTGTTTGTCTTTGGTACACAAATGTATATATTTTAGGCCATTGGTTCTTTGTTTTATTTATTTATTTATTTTTTTGCAAAAATATATATATATCTATTTTTATATTGCTCTTTTTATCTTTGTTATGAACAATATTATGTAAACTCGAAGTTATTATTATTTTTTTGGTTCTTTGTTGTTGCTATTTTTGTATTACAACATTTTATTATTTGATCATGTTGTACTGCATTTTAATCTTTTGTTTTGTGATTGTGTGATGTTTTTGCCTGGACCCCAGGAAGAATAGTCTCCACTGCGGTGTAGACTAATGGGGATCCTTAATAAACTAAACTAAACTAAACTAAAGGATTTCACCACATGGGCTCAGGAACACTTCAGAAAACCACTGCCAGTAACTACAGTTGGTTGCTACATCTGTAAGTGCAAGTTAAAACTCTACTATGCAAAGCCAAAGCCATTTATCAACAACACCCAGAAACGCAGCAGGCTTCGCTGAGCCCGAACTCATTAAAGATGGACTAATGCAAAGTGTAAAAGTGTTCTGTGATCTGACGAGTCCACATTTCAAATTGTTTTTGGAAACTGTGACGTTGTGTCCTCCGGAACAAAGACGAAAATAACCATCCCGATTGTTCTAGGCACAAAGTTCAAAAGCCAGCGTCTGTGATGGTATGGGGGTTTATTAGTGCCCAAGGCATGGGTAACTTACACATCTGTGAAGGCACCATTAATGCTGAAAGGTACATACGGGTTTTGGAGCAACATATGTTTCCATCCAAGCAACGTTATCATGGACGCTCCTGCTTATTTCAGAAAGACAATGCCAAGCCAGGGCAGCACGGTGGAACAGGGGTTAGTGCATGTGCCTCACAATACGAATGTCCTGAGCAGTCCTGGGTTCAATCCCGGGCTCGGGATCTTTCTGTGCGGAGTTTGCATGTTCTCCCTGTGACTGCGTGGGTTCTCTCTGGGTACTCCGGCTTCCTCCCACCGCCAAAAACATGCACCTGGGGATAGGTTGATTGGCAACACTAAATGGTCCCTAGTGTGTGAGTGTGAATGTTGTCTGTCTATCTGTGTTGGCCCTGCGATGAGGTGGCGACTTGTCCAGGGTGTACACCGCCTTCCGCCCGAATGCAGCTGAGATAGGCTCCAGCACCCCCCGCCACCCCAAAAAGGGACAAGCGGTAGAAAATGGATGGATGGAATGCCAAGCCAAGTGTGACAACAGCGTGGCTTCATAGTAAAAGAGTGTGTGTACTAGACTCGCCTGCCTGTAGTCCAGACCTGTCTCCCATTGAAAATGTGTGGTACCACAATACCACAACGGAGACCCCTGGACTGTTGAACAACTTAAGCTGTACATCAACCAAGAATGGGAAAGAATTACACCTGAAAAGCTTCAAAAATGTGTCTCCTCAGTTCCCAAACGTTTACTGAGTGTTGTTAAAAGGAAAGGCCATGTAACACAGTGGTAAAAATGCCCCTGTGCCAACTGTTTTGCAATGTGTTGCTGCCATTAAATTCTAAGTTAATGATTATTTGCCCCAAAAAATGAAGTATCTCAGTTCAAACATTAAATATCTTCAATTGAATATAAGTTGAAAAGGATTTGCAAATCATTGTATTCTGCCAACTTAACTGGTTTTGGGTTCTGTACTACGCCACTCTATTTGAATGTCGGTCATTATGGTGGTCCTCAGCGAGCAAAGTTTTTTCCTGAGGTGGTACTTGGTGAAAAAAGTTTGAGAAGCACTGCTTTAATTAATATCAGAATACACATCAAGATGGATTTATTTGACTTGTTTACTGGCAGTAGAGAGGACTGTCTTACCTTCAGTGTGTTGACGATTAGCTTGATTAGGTCCACCTGCCCGTGAGTCTAATGAGAGCTAAGACTAAATAAAATATATATTTACAAATATAATAACGATGGAAAGGTATTACTTGAACAATATGGTAATCATATTGCTTGTAGCTAGCCGGCACTTGAAATGTTTCTGTTTAGCTTCTGAGCTAAAACCACAATTAGTTCGTGAACCATATCAAATCAACTCTGAGAGGAAATCCAGCAGGTGATGAACGTCATGTTGGGAAATGCTACCACCTAGCGGATGGAGAGGTGCACTACAAGACACACGTAGGAGTACACGCAATTCAAAAGGCAGGCCAGTAGAAAATGACATATTTTGTGCATTATGGCAGGGGTCCCCAACCTTTTTTGCACCAGGGACCGGTTTAATGTAGGCAATTATTTTCCCGGACCGGCCTTCCATGTGTGGCAGATAAATATAGCAAATACAATTAATACATGAAAAAACTCATTAGTGGAATCAGTGGAAGCCCCTGGCCTTTTCCCTTTGCAAAAAAGCTCTCCATAGACTTTTGTTTTAGTTACTCGTTTTTGCTCAGAGCAGGCTTTTTTTTTCCGGCTTCAGTATCTGATGGGTTATAGGTGATACATCACATTCAAGGACAAGAGCATGGATATATATGAAAGCTAGAAATACAAACCCCGTTTCCATATGAGTTGGGAAATTGTGTTAGATGTAAATATAAACGTAATACAATTATTTGCAAATCCTTTTCAACCCATATTCAGTTGAATATGCTACAAAGACAACATATTTGATGTTCAAACTGATAAACATTTTTTTTTTTGCAAATAATCATTAACTTTAGAATTTGCTGCCAGCAACACGTGACAAAGAAGTTGGGAAAGGTGGCAATAAATACTGATAAAGTTGAGGAATGCTCATCAAACACTTATTTGGAACATCCCACAGGTGAACAGGCAAATTGGGAACAGGTGGGTGCCATGATTGGGTATAAAAGTAGATTCCATGAAATGCTCAGTCATTCACAAACAAGGATGGGGCGAGGGTCACCACTTTGTCAACAAAGGCGTGCGCAAATTGTTGAACAGTTTAAGAAAAACCTTTCTCAACCAGCTATTGCAAGGAATTTAGGGATTTCACCATCTACGGTCTGTAATATCATCAAAGGGTTCAGAGAATCTGGAGAAATCACTGCACGTAAGCAGCTAAGCCCGTGACCTTCGATCCCTCAGGCTGTACTGCATCAACAAGCGACATCAGTGTGTAAAGGATATCACCATATGGGCTCAGGAACACTTCAGAAACCCACTGTCAGTAACTACAGTTGGTCGCTACATCTGTAAGTGCAAGTTAAAACCCTCCTATGCAAGGCGAAAACCGTTAATCAACAACACCCAGAAACGCAGTCGGCTTCGCTGGGCCTGAGCTCATCTAAGATGGACTGATACAAAGTGGTAAAGTGTTCTGTGGTCTGACGAGTCCACATTTCAAATAGTTTTTGGAAACTGTGGACGTCGTGTCCTCTGGACCAAAGAGGAAAAGGACCATCCGGATTGTTATAGGCGCAAAGTTGAAAAGCCAGCATCTGTGATGGTATGGGGGTGTATTAGTGCCCAAGACATGGGTAACTTACACATCTGTGTGTATTTTCTATTAATCAATCAATCAATGTTTACTACTATAGCCCTAAATCACGAGTGTCTCAAAGGGCTGCACAAGCCACAAAGACATCCTTGGCTCAGATCCCACATCAGGGCAAAAAAAAACTCAACCCAATGGGAAGACAATGAGAAACCTTGGAGGGGACCGGTGCAATGGTCGTCGAGTGGATCTAGCATAATATTGTGAGAGTCTAGTCCAGAGGTCGGGAACCTTTTTGGCCGAGAGAGCCATGAAAGCCAAATATTTTGAAATGTATATCCGTGAGAGCCATATAATATATTTTAACACTGAATACAACTAAATGTGTGCATTTTTAAGTAAGACCAACATTTTTAGAGTATAATAAGTCTCTTATTCTTTTTAATAACGTTGTTATTCTGAAGCTAACCAATAATAAATTAAATACTTCTTACCATTATTGCGACTTCTTGAACAGGTGCGGTAGAAAACAGATGGATGGATTAAAATGTATGAGAATGTTTTATATTTTGAACACTGTGATTACCAGCGGAATTATTCATTACTTATCGTGTTAAGCAATGTCAGCTAAGATTTATCTTGAGAGCCAGATGCAGTCATCAAAAGAGCCACATCTGGCTCGAGAGCCATAGGTTCCCTACCCCTGGTCTAGTCCATTGTGGATCTAACATAATAGTGAGAGTCCAATACATAGTGGGGCCAGCAGGAGACCATCCCGACCATACCTTCAGCACAATTATTATATGCAACAATTTCGCACTTTTCCATCTGCCTTATGCACTTTAACTACAGTTTACAGTTACAGCTCATTTTATTACCTATTCTGTGTTATATGTGTTTTATATTGCACGATTGCACCAAGAAAAATTCCTAGTTTGTGAACCCGTTCTCAAACAATGGCAATAAAAACTATTCTGATTCTGATTCTGATTTTACAACGGTCACTTTGTTCCTGATCTTAGGTCATCAACCTGCCGCAGACTGCAGACGGAACCTAGCTTTTGGCTACGATTTGGCACATTTAGATTTTTATATGTTTATTAATAGGCATTGTCCAATGTAAGAAAGATGTAACAAATATAGCAAATGGCGACTTCGTAAGGAGGAGTTGTATATTTATCTATAAAGTATAAAGTATCTGTATAAATGTATAAAGTATCTGGTTGACTGGTGCAGAACCAACAACCTGGTCCTGAATGTCAACAAGACCAAGGAGATCATCGTTGACTTCAGGAAGCACCAGTCCAGCCACGCTCCACTCTACATCAACGGCACAGCGGTGGAGATAGTAAGCAGCACCAAGTTCCTGGGGGTGCAGATAACTGACAATATAACCTGGTCCCTACACACCGGAGCTCTTGTAAAAAGAGCTCAGCAGCGCATGCACTTTTTGCGTCGGATGAAAAGAGCACAGCTCCCTCCTCCCATTCTCAGCACATTCTACAGAGGCACTATAGAGAGCCTACTGACCAACAGCATCTCTGTCTGGACTGGAGCCTGCAGTGCCTCAGACTGGAAGTCTCTCCAGAGAGTGGTGAGGACGGCGGAAAAGATCATCAGGACTCCTCTTCCTCCTATCCAGGAGATCGCAAAAAGCCGCTGCCTGACCAGGGCTCAGAAAATCTGTAAAGACTCCTCCCACCCCCACCAAGGACTGTTTTCACTGCTGGACTCTAGAAAGAGGTTCCGCAGCCTCCGAAGCAGAACCTCCAGGTTCTGTAACAGCTTCTTCCCTCAGGCCGTAAGACTCTTGAACGCATCATAATTAAATTATCCCCTCAACTTTTATGTGGGATTAATTTGTGGCATATTAAATATAAGCCTGGTTGTGTTGTGGCTAATAGAGTATATATATGTCTTGTGTTTATTTACTGTTGTAGTCATTCCCAGCTGAATATCAGGTCCCACCCGCCTCTCACAGCATCTTCCCTATCTGAATCGCTTCCACTCCCCACTAGTCCTTCACTTGCATTTTCCTCATCCACAAATCTTTCATCCTCGCTCAAATTAATGGGGAAATCGTCGCTTTCTCTGTCCGAATCTCTCTCACTTCTGGCGGCCATCATTGTAAACAATAGGAAACTTTGCGGATATGTTCAATTGACTACGTGACGCTACTTCCGGTAGGGGCAAGCCTTTTTTTTATCAGATACCAAAAGTTGCGATTTTTATCGTCGTTGTTTTATACTAAATCCTTTCAGCAAAAATATGGCAATATTGCGAAATGATCAAGTATGACACATAGAATAAATCTGCTATCCCCGTTTAAATTTAAAAAAATCATTTCAGTAGGCCTTTAAAGAAATACACTCTATACATTGCTAATGTGGTAAATGACTATTCTAGCTGCAAATGTCTGGTTTTTGGTGCAATATCTACATAGGTGTATAGAGGCACATTTCCAGCAACTATCACTCCAGTGTTCTAATGGTACAATGTGTTTGCTCATTGGCTCAGAAGGCTAATTGATGATTAGAAAACCCTTGTGCAATCATGTTCACACATCTGAAAACAGTTTAGCTCATTACAGAAGCTACAAAACTGACCTTCCTTTGAGCAGATTGAGTTTCTGGAGCATCACATTTGTGGGGTCAATTAAACGCGCAAAATGGCCAGAAAAAGAGAACTTTCATCTGAAACTCGACAGTCTATTCTTGTTCTTAGAAATTAAGGCTGTTCCACAAAATTGTTTGGGTGACCCCAAACTTTTGAACGGTAGTGTATTCATTTATTTTATATATATATATATTTATACAGTATATTATTTATATATATTTATTTATTTATATATGCACCTTATTGCTTTTTTATCCCGCACTACCATATGTAACAAAATTTCATTCTTATCTGTGCTGTAAAGTTCAAATTTGAATGACAATAAAAAGGAAGTCTAAGTCTAATACATCTATGAACAAACTAATTGGTGTGTTTGGTGGGACTGGCGAAAGTTAAGTATGAGGAAATGTGGTCGGTTATAAATTATTTGATGTCTCTGTGCGGCCCGGTAGCAAACGTGTCACGGACTGGTGCCGGTACCCGGACCGGTGGTTGGGGATCCCTGCATTATGTAACAACAACAACAAAAAAAGTATTTCTAGCAGTGGCCACAGGAGGGCGCACTTTCAACTCCATTACATGAACATCCTATTTGACTTATATTAAGCGATCACGTAATTGGGTTCTTACTTTTTTAATAACACAAATATAATTCAACACTAAAATATAAGTAAAAATGCCTGTACGAATACATAGTTAGCAACACGAGATACAATAAATGTCAACGAATGTGCACGTAAATGCAGTTTAAGAGCGTACTTTAAAGGTTTCCTCGCGTTTGAATCACTTTAAAGAGATGATCCGACATCATCGCCTCTTCACGCTCCATCAACGTCCTGAGAATAATCTTCTTCTTCCCGCGTCTCCTGCAGGAAATTCCTCCCTTCGCTTTTCATTTCCGCCTCAATCCGTCTTTTCCAGCGGAGTCACGCCGGGAGAAATTCATTAATTTGCAGTCGTCAATGCGGGAGTGAAATAAACGCGGCGGAGATGTCGGGGAAATGACAAACACGCAGGGATTTCTTTGTTGGCGTGTGCGTGGAAGAAGTGGGGGGAAATGACAGGAAAACACCACAAATTCTGTGATATATAGATTTTTTATTTATTAAGTTGTTTTCATTTGCAGATTTTCTATTTTATTTCAAATTTGGGTGATTTTTAACTGTTATGATTAACTGTTATAAATGTATGTATTATAATTGTGTGTGTATATAGCTGAGATAGGCTACAGCACGCCCCGCGACCCCAAAAGGGACAAGCGGTAGAAAAATGGATGGATGAATATATATACCCACACACACGATATGTCACATACAACTTGTCAATTTTTAGAAAAGTAGTCAATATTCATCATCATTCAGTCATATAGGAATTTTAAGCTTGAAAATACATAATTTAGGACAAAAACATGTAGAAAAAAAACACCAAGAGTTCAAAAATATGTAAATTGTTTTATTTATGAATTGTTTTATTTTTCCCAATTTTCTATACGGATCAAAAATTTAAATAGATTTTGTTATATTTTTTTATTTGGAGAATTTCAATTTTAATGGTGCAAATGAAAGGAAAACATCAAGAATTCAAAAATAGTTTGTATTATATATTTTTCTATTTGAAGATTTTGTATTTTAATCAAAAACAAAAATGACAAGAAAGCACCAAGAGTTTAAGAATATATATTTCTATTTATAATTTAGTATTTTGCAGATTTTCTAATTTCATATTCTTCGTGTGTGTGTGTGTGTGTGTATATATATATATATATATATATATATATATATATATATATATATATATATATATATATATATATATATATATATATATATATATATATATATATATATATATATAAAAAAAAAATATATATATATATATATATATATATATATATATATATATATATATATATATATATACATACAGTACATACATACACATACATACATACATACCTTTTGTTCCGATTACTGCTTTGCACACTCTTGGCATTCTCTCGATGAGCTTCAAGCACACCTGTGAAGTAAAAAACATTTCAGGTGACTACCTCTTGAAGCTCATCGAGAGAATGCCAAGAGTGTGGGAAAAAAGTCATCAGAGCAAAGGGTGGCTATTTTGAAGAAACTAGAATACAAAACATGTTTTCAGTTATTTCACCTTTTTTTATGTACATAACTCCACTTGTGTTCATTCATATAGTTTTAATGCCTTCAGTGACAATCTACAATGTAAATATATATATATATATATATATATATATATATATATATATATATATATATATATATATATATATATATATATATATATATATATATATATATATATATATATATATATACATACATACATACATATAACTTATTTTTTCACGGCACCATTTTTAATTTGGCACTATTTCCTGATGATTGACAGTCTTCTGTGCGGCTCTGAAGAGCTGGATGACGGACCGCGCCCATGTCTCTCTACGCTGCAGCTCTGAGGCTTCCACCATGGTCTGGGTGGAGAACACCAGACTGAGCACGGTCCTTTCCAAGTCCTACTGGCTCAAAGGATGCCGAAGTTGATCCAACACAGAAGCGAGACATTTGATTTCAGAAAGCCGCTTGGGCAGGACGTCTTTGCAAATGACCTCTAGTGACCTGACGCCAGCTCTGGATCTGGGACGAGGAAGGTGTCGTCCTCACCTCCGATCTCCACTCCACACAGAAGGATCTGCAAAAATAGAAGTTCAAAAGTTTGCATTTAACTCTTGTGCATAATGAAGTGTTAGACGTTGATACATGTCCCCAGGAAGAAACAAGGACAACCACATATCTGTTTGTGATTAGCAGCTAGCATAAAGTCACCTCAAAGAGCAGCTTGACGTCCTCCACAGAGTGCTGAAAGGACGGGTTGACCAGCCAGGGGGTCCCTCGCTCTGTTTGCAACGCCACCGAACACAGAGCTGAAAAAAAAAGTGGAGTATTTTGGGAAGTTATGATGCATGTGAACAAACACATGACACTCAAAATGTCATGCTAATGTCACCTAAACACACAAAACCAGTAAAAAATATGAATCTCTATTTGTTGTTAATGCATAACAATGAAGATTTGGACACACATGCTTTTCATTAGACAGCGACTATAATAAAACAGATTTAAGTATTTAACTAATAGAACAGGGGTCGGCAACCTTTACCACTCAAAGAGCCATTTTGGCAAGTTTCACACATTAAAGAAAGTAATGGGAGCCACAAAAATGTTTTTAAAATTTAAAATGAAAAACACCGCATACAAAGCTTACATGCTTTGTGCTATGTTAACCAGGGGTCTCAGACACACGCACCGGCACGCACTTTAATGTGGGAATTGGATGTTAGTGCAGCCCACGAGTTTTGGATGAATGTCGCTTGCGTCACACTTGCCAACCCTCTCATTTTTCCCGGGAGACTCCCGAATATCAGAGCGTGATGACACTGCATTTGGCGCCCTCTACAGTCTGCCCAATCAGTGTACCTGCTCAGCCACAAGTGGAATGCAGCTTTAGCTTGCTCACGTAAGAGACAGCAAGGCTACTAACTCAGCAGCCACACATCTTACACTGACAGTACCAATACCCAGAATCCCATGCAGCCCTAACTCTTCCGCTCAACCAACCACGAAGAGGGGGGGGGGGGGGGGGGGGGGGGGTTGATGTGTGGGGGGATTTGGTGGTAGCGGGGTGTAT
>NC_084742.1:12262703-12300203 GCF_033978785.1 Entelurus aequoreus | reverse complement strand
CTTCTTCTCCGGCCGCCTGGCTTGCCATGTGGAAACAATCAAGACGTGTGGCCGGCCTTCTTTGGCTCAAGGCCTCGCAGCTACTGGATGACACCAACTCAACCCAGATCCTATAAGGCCCGGCCAGGCTGACTCAAATCAACAAGACCGTTTTAAAACCCTAACTGGACCAGGAAAGATTACAAATTGAGTTTTTTCTGTGTTCCCTAACTTGTAGTGAAGAGGATGACTTGTTTCTCAAGACAAATCCCAATTTAGTTTAAAGTCGAGCCACAAGTTTTTCAATGTGAGATTTAAAAAACAAATTTTCATCAATAACAATTCCAAAGTACGTATTGTGACTATTTCAAGTTCAACCTCATGAGCAGTTGATATTTTTGGAGTGTTCAATGGAAACCATTCGAAATTACCTTCGATGTCTCTGCATTAACCACAGACTGAACAACATCAAAAGCAGACTGCAAGAGCTCAATGGTTTGAGTTTGAGTTTGAGTTTGAGTTTATTTCGAACATGCAAGCATACAACATGATACATCACAATTTCCAGTTTCTTTTCAACATGTTCGAAAAGGAGTAGGAAGAAGCAGAGCTTATTTAATCCTACCCCTTTTCTTTACATAACAGTTGCAAAACTTTTTGTTCACTTCCTGTTCACAATTGTTTCACAATAAACTCCATAAGTAATCACAATAAAAATAAATAAATAAATAATAGTAAGAATTTAATAATAATAATTGGTGAAGTAAGTCATATTTCATATGATGAGATAAGTAAGATTACTTTAAGAATGAATGAATGGATGGATGAAATAAATTGAGAATGTTTGTCATGGTTCTTCTTCTTTGTACTTTGTAAACACTTTAAGTTTGAAGAGTTTCTTGAAGTGTATCATATTAGTACATTGTTTGATTGCTTTGCTTAATCCATTCCATAATTTAATTCCACATACTGATATACTGAAGGTCTTAAGTGTTGTACGTGCAAACAAATGTTTTAAATTACGTTTTTCTCTAAGATTATATTTCTCCTCTTTTTTTGAGAAGAATTGTTGTATATTCTTGGGTAGCAGGTTATAGTTTGCTTTGTGCATAATTTTAGCTGTTTGCAAATTCACTATGTCGTGGAATTTCAGTATTTTTGATTCAATAAATAAAGGGTTTGTATGCTCTCTATATCCAACATTATGTATTATTCTAACTGATCTTTTTTGTAACACCGTTAACAGCCGGGGATTAAAGTTAAGGTTGAAGTCAAATAAAATAAAATCAAATCAACTTTATTTATAAAGCACATTTAAAATGTACCACAGGGGTAGCCAAAGTGCTGTACAATGGGCAGGTTAAAAGATAATATGAGTACCGAGCAAACACAACACAACACAAACAGAACACGATAAAAAATAAATAAATAAAATAAATAAAACATAAAAATAGGTTCACAGCAGGTGTATTATGGGGTGCCATTGCAGGATGGATATGACTCAGTGTTAAAAGCCATGGAATAAAAGTATGTTTTTAAGAGAGATTTAAAAACAGGAAGAGAGGAGGCCTGTCTAACACTCAGAGGTAGGTCGTTTCAGAGCTTGGGAGCAGCAGCGGCGAAAGCTCTGTCACCTCTAAGCTTCAGCCTTGTGTCAGGGACCGTCAGTAGCAGCTGATCGGCTGATCTTGGGGATCGGGTGGGGCAGTAAGGCTGAAGGAGGTCGGAGAGATATGTTGGCGCGAGGTTGTTTAGACATTTAAAAACAAATAAAAGGAGTTTAAAGTTGATTCTGTAACGCACAGGGAGCCAGTGCCACACCTAGTGTCACACAGACACTAGGTGTGGTGAAATTTGTCCTCTGCATTTGACTCATCCCCATATTCACCCCCTGTGAGGTGAGGGGAGCAGTGAGCAGCAGCATACGCCGTGCTCTGGAATAATTTGGTGATTTAACCCCCAATTCCAACCCTTGATGCTTAGTGCCAAGCAGGGAGGCAATGGGTCCCAATTTTATAGTCTTTGGTATGACTCGGCAGCACAGTGGAACAGGGGTTAGTGCATGTGCCTCACAATACAAAGGTCCTGAGTTCAATCCCAGGCTCTGGATCTTTCTGTGTGGAGTTTGCATGTTCTCCCCGTGACTGCGTGGGTTCCCTCCGGGTACTCCGGCTTCCTCCCACCTCCAAAGACATGCACCTGGGGATAGGTTGATTGGCAACACTAAATTGGCCCTAGTGTGTGAATGTGAGTGTTGTCTATCTGTGTTGGCCCTGTGATGAGGTGGCGACTTGTCCAGGGTGTACCCCGCCTTCCGCCCGAATGTAGCTGAGATAGGCTCCAGCACCCCCCGCGACCCCGAAAAGGACAAGCGGTAGAAAATAGATGGATGGATGGATGGATAGATGGCATGACTCGACCAGGGTTTGAACTCACGACAATCCAGTCTCAGGCCGGACACTCTAACCACAAGGCCACTGAGCTGGGGGTGAACAATATATGACCGCGTCATCCGCATTAAAAATAGAACGCAGCATCCGACAATAATCACAGAGATGGTTTACGTCAGGGACGTCCAAAGTGCGGCCCGGGGGCCCATTTTAAAATACGATTAAAAAAATTAAAAACATAAAAAGTGGTATGAAAGACCAAACAGGTGAAATGTAACAAGAAAATGTTGCAATGTTTACTCTAATAGCACAAAGCTGCCATGCAGGCTGTTTCTTTCTTTAAAAAAAAAAAAAGAATGAAAATCAATGTTATTATTAATTATTGACCTATCCAAGGCTCCAATTACGTCACATTAAATTTTTTTGGGAAAATGTTGCATATTTTGTGTTTGCCATATAAAAAATTGAGCTGTCTTTTTTTTTTTTTTTTAATTAAAGAAGGGCCTAAAACGAACAAACAAAAATACAACTTATAATTGACGGATAGATCTGAAGTTGATCTCGAGATTATTGTGTTAAAAGTAAACAGTAAAAAAAAATTATAATTTATGTTTTAACACTTTAATGAGTAGGACCCTTTTGGTTCCCCAATAATTTTAGTGTGATTTGTTTTTAGGGCTTATCGCTCAAAAAATAATAATGAATTAAAATCAATGGTGTTATGAGTTATTGACCTTTTTAAGGCTCCAATTATTATATAATCTCAAATATTCCACTTAAAAATGTTATTGGGTGAAAATATTGCATATTTTGTGTTTTTTCCATAAAAAAACAGGGTTTTCTTTGACAAAAAGAGCATACGACTTAAATCTTTAAAAACGTTAAAATTGACAGATAGACCTAATGTTGATCTATGGATTTAAAACTTGAATAATAATAAAACTAATAATACTGAATAATGACACATTTTTCATATTTTTTCTAACAAAACCCTTTGGGGTCCCTGGGATCAAGCCTGAGTGGAGGCCTAAATGTATATTTTTTATACATACATTATATTGGTTTGTAAAATAAAAAAATATCAAAATGGCCCCCGTTTGCTTTGATTTTTCAGTGTGCGGCCCTCAGTGGAAAAAGTTTGGACACCCCTGGTTTACGTAGACAGAAAACAATAATGGACCTAATATGGAACCCTGAGGTTCACCATTTAGTACAGGGAGAAAAGACGAGGATGACCCAGCAAACTGAACGCATTGGGTTCTATCGGACAAGTAATTAGAAAACCACTTTACAGCCTGCTGAGATAAGCCAACAGGCTGTAAAGTGTTTTTTGTTTAAAGCTAAAATAATCGTTAAAAGCTAAAAAAAAAAAAAAAAACAAGATTTAAAAATACATGCTTTTTTTTTTTTTTTTTAAAAAAGCAAAATAAAACTTTTTAGTTTATCATGAGCTAAAAAGCAGTTTTTTAAATTAAAGAATGTGTTCTTTATTTTTTTTATTTTATTTTTTTTACAAAGCCTAACCTCCAAAAACATGCACCTGGGAATAGGTTGATTGGCATCACTAAATTGGCCCTAGTGTGTGAATGTTGTCTGTCTATCTGTGTTGGCCCTGTGATGAGGTGGCGACTTGTCCAGGGTGTACCCCACCTTCTGCCCGAACGCAGCTGGGATAGGCTCCAGCACCCCCCGCAACCCTGAAAGGGACAAGTGGTAAAAAATGGATGGATGGATGAATGGATGGATGGAGATAAGGCAATCCAGTGCAGTCTGTCTGCCAGAATGATATCAAATGCTTTTCTTTGCATCCGTTTTAATTGATGACTTATTTGGTGAACAGCTTGCTCTGTTGATATTTAACGACATGCGACCTAAGACGGCTGAGGTCAAAGTTATCATCGAGTTTGTCATTTCACTTCCTGTTCTACTCTTAGAACATCACTTTCTGACATTTGTCATCTCGGTGTTTATGAACGGGGCTCAGAGCCGCAGAGTGAATCTCCCCATTATCTCTTCCCGTGCGGCGCGTACGAGGAATTGAACGGCGCGCCGTCTTGAGAGGCGCAGATCAGATTTTTCCCGGCCGCGTCGTCCTCCGAGGCGACCAACTTAAAAGGCAGATAATATTCCGTCGGATGTTCTTGTGGGAAATTAAAAAAAGAGGCGCTGGTAAACAACAAGCTGAAGATATCTTTAATGTTCCTTTCTAACGTTTAACCCCCCAAGATAAGGGTCCCCGGTTCCTCATCGCCGTTTTGCTCTCGGAATGAACAATGAGGCAGAATACGGCAAAGAAAGGTGAGTGGAGCATCAGTCGCTCCGGTCACGTAACCTAATCATAAACATCAACACTGCTCTCATTTCATCAAAGTGGGAGTCATTTTCCTCCATGTGATGTGGAAGAATGTCAAGCATCCCATCGCCATGGTGATATAACCAAGTAGGACTAAAGTATTGGGGATGCTTAGAGGACGTGTCCTGAATCATCTTCCACTCTTCGGGGAAGACCTCATACACCGTTTTGGAGTGTGTTCCTGGGAATGTTTGTCCTGTTTGTGAGGTTGAAAGTCACCAAACTCATCCAAGCAAACATTTATACTCTGCACTGGAAACAGAAAATGGGATTTTCTCAAATTGTTTGCCAAAAATCGGAAGCATTGACTAAAAATGAAGATTGAGGGACAACTAAGGACTTTAGTTCAACGAGGGATGGGTACTGAAACTCCGTTCCATAATGGTTAAACAACGGACATGGTGGATGAAACATTAATACAAAAACACTAAACAGTATATGTTTAAAAAAAGCTTAAAGGCCTACTGAAAGCCACTACTACCGACCACGCAGTCTGATAGTTTATATATCAATGATGAAATCTTAACATTGCAACACATGCCAATACGGCCGGGTTAACTTATAAAGTGCAATTTTAAATTTCCCGCTAAACTTCCGGTTGAAAACGTCTTTGTATGATGACGTATGCGAGTGACGTCACTAGTTAAACGGAAGTATTGGTACACCTTTGAATCCAATACAAAAAAGCTCTGTTTTCATCTCAAAATTCCACAGTATTCTGGACATCTGTGTTGGTGAATCTTTTGCAATTTGTTTAATGAACAATGGAGATTGCAAAGAAGAAAGTTGTAGGTGGGATCGGTGTATTAGCGGCTGGCTGTAGCAACACAACAAGGAGTACTTACTTGGATAGAAGACGCCTAGCCGATGCTAGCCGCCAACCGCACGGATGATTGGGTGAAGTCCTTCGTCGCGCCGTCGATCGCTGGAACGCAGGTGAGCACGGGTGTTGATGAGCAGATGAGGTCTGGCTGGCGTAGGTGGAGCGCTAATGTTTTTATCATAGCTCTGTGAGGTCCGGTTGCTAAGTTGCTAAGTTAGCTTCAGCGTCGTCAGCAACAGCATTGTTAAGCTTTGCCAGGCTGAGAATTATTAACCGTGTAGTTACATGCCCATGGTTTAATAGTGTTGTTGATCTTCTGTCTATCCTTCCAGTCAGGGATTTATTTATTTTGTTTCTATCTGCATTTGAGCCAGATGCTATCACATTAGCTCAGTAGCTATAAAGAGCTTCGCTGATGTATTGTCGTGGAGATAAAAGTCACTGTGAATGTCCATTTCGCGTTCTCGACTCTCATTTTCAAGAGGATATAGTATCCGAGGTGGTTTAAAATACAAATCCGTGATCCACAATAGAAAAAGGAGAGTGTGTGGAATCCAATGAGACCTTGTACCTAAGTTACGGTCAGAGCGAAAAAAGATACACCCTGCACTGCACTCGAGTTCTTCACTCTAACGTTCCTCATCCACGAATCTTTCATCCTCGCTCAAATTAATGGGGTAATCGTCGCTTTCTCGGTCCGAATCTCTCTCGCTCCATTGTAAACAACGGGGAATTGTGAGGAATCCTTCCTCCTGTGACGTCACGCTACTTCCGGTATAGGCAAGGCTTTTTTTAAAATCAGCGACCACAAGTTGCGAACTTTATCGTCGTTGTTCTATACTAAATCCTTTCAGCAAAAATATGGCAATATTGCGAAATGATCAAGTATGACACATAGAATGGATCTGCTATCCCAGTTTAAATAAAAAAAAAATCATTTCAGTAGGCCTTTAATCACCTATTTCACAGATTACTCTGTTAAAATGGGTTGAATGGGCCTTTTCTGACTGTAAAAAACCAAAACAAAAACCAAAACCAAACCACCAGTATGTGAATCAACGACCACAGGGAGGTAGTATTGAGTCACTGATGTCCTCCTGATAACTGTCCAATTAGTCTGTCCAAGATCTTACACAGAGATGAGCAACACTTTATGTGATGCTGCGTGGATCCAAACCTTGTCCATTGTGTCGTATTCAAATGGAGGAATACACACAGCACACATCAAACAGGAAAAAAAGAAAGTGTGGTGCTTCCAAGTTCCTTTTAGCTTTTTTGCTGTACAACACCCCAAAACCGGTGAAGTTGGCACGTTGTGTAAATCGTAAATAAAACAGAATACAATGCTTTCAAATCCTTTTCAACTTATATTCAATTGAATAGTGCTATTTGGTAACAGTAGAAAAGAGCATCATACACAAATACAAATAGACGGAGTAGACATTGAAAGGCTAAAATAAACCAGATTTTTGGGAGTATTAATAGATGATAAAAATGAACTGGAAATCTCATATACAAAATATACAACATAAGGTGGCAAAAAACATTTCAATAATGAATAAAGCAAAACATGTTCTAGACCAAAAATCACTTCTTATTCTCTACTGCTCGCTAGTGTTACCATATCTGAGTTATTGTGCAGAAATATGGGGAAATAACTAGAAATGTGCGCTACATTCGTTAACTGTGTTACAAAAAAGATCAATTAGACTGATACACAATGTTGGATATAGAGAACATACAAACACTTTATTCATTGAGTCCAAAATATTAAAGTTCGATGATTTGGTAAAATTGCAAACAGCTAAAATGATGTACAAAGCAAACTATAACCTGCTACCAAATAATGTACAACAATTCTTCTCTACTAAAGAGGAGAAATATAACCGTACAACACCTTTAGCATATCAGTATGTGGAATTAAATGATGGAATGGATTAAGTAAAGAAGTTAAACATTGTACTGATATGATCCAGTTTAAGAAGTTGTTAAAATGAATAGTGCTTACAAAGTACAAAGAAGAAGAATTATGAGAAATACTTTCAACCTTATTGAAAATAAGATATTCTTCATCTCAGTATGTTAATAATGACTGACTTAATTATATATTACAAAACTGTTGTATTACTCATTCACGGATGTCATTTTACTATAAAAAAAAGTCAGTAAATGAATGTATATATTTGTAAACGCTCTGAAGTGGGAAAGGGGTAGGATTAAATAAGCTTTGTTTCTTCCTACTCCTTTTCGGACATGATGTAAAGTGAAATGATATGAAATTGTGTGATGTATTATGCTGTAAGTGTGTCCATGTTCGAAATAAACTTAAGAAAGAAAGATAAAAGTAGAATACACTGCTAAGAAAAAGATACTTAACGTTCGAACTGGTGAACGTTATTTTTTTGCAAATATTAGCTCATTTGGAATTTGATGCCTGCAACATGTTTCCAAAAAGCTGGCCCAAGTGGCAAAAAAGACTGAGAACGTTGAGGAATGCTCATCAAACACTTATTTGGAAAATCCCACAGGTCAACAGGCTAATTGGGAACAGGTGGGTGCCATGATTGGGTATAAAAGCAGCTTCCATGAAATGCTCTGTCATTCACTAAAAAGGATGGGGCGAGGGTCACCACTTTGTGAACAAATGCGTGAGCAAATTGTCGAACAGTTTAAGAACAACATTTCTCAACGAGCTATTGCAAGGGATTTAGGGATTTCACCATCTACGGTCTGTAATATCATCAAAAGGTTCAGAGAATCTGGGTAAATCACTGCATGTTAGCGGCAAGGCCGAACACTAACATTGAATGCGCGTGACCTTCGATCCTTCAGGCGGTACTGCATCAAAAACCGACATCAGCGTGTAAAGGATATCACCACATGGGCTCAGGAACACTTTAGAAAACCCCTGTCAGTAACTACAGTTGGTCGCTACATCTGTAAGTGCAAGTTAAAACTCTGCTATGCAAAGTGAAAGCCATTTGTCAAAAACACCCAGAAACACCGCCGATTATTTGCAAAAAAAATTTAATTGTTTAAGATTGATGTTCCTTCTTTTGAACTCTTTTCCTTCCTTCCTTACTTGTATTTATTTACATTTCTTTCTTCATTTAGATTTGTAAAACTGAAACCATCAACATAAAATAAACATTAAAAAAATATAACGTACATTGTGTATTTTACATAAATAAAATAGAAGGTTTAGTGTTAGTACATTAACACAATAAACTACAGATGTTTACGCATATTGAAATATAACAACACCCTCAGCAAACATTGCACACAATGAATGTGACACAACACAATTAAAACTAAGTAGCGTTATTGCCTTCTACCGGTCAAATATAGCGCTACATGTATTAAAAGATTGTAGATCACCAGAGAGTTACGGCCACAAACACAAAAGACATCTCAAAGTCAGCAATTTCAATACAAAAACTAAATATCTTCATGCACAATATTGCTGATATTCACAATTTATTTAGATTTGTTTCAGGGTTCTACTCACCCCACTGCTGCTTCATTGTGACACATATGCTTCGTTGTTGCCCCCTGCGGGGTGGTGGAAGTACTGCGTACATGAGCAACCCGAGTTTGAATAGTTTCATCGAGCCTATTTGGGTGATGTAGGGCGGGCCAAATGAAAAGGTTTGGCGGGCCGGATGTGGCCCGCGAGCCGCCAGTTGAATAGAACTGCTGTACAATATTACCAAATTACAACGGATAACTGCTGCAGTTATTTATACTACATTCTATTGCATTGTTTTTCATTCAATGTTTCTTATGTAAAAGTTAGTTTTCTCTTTAAAAGGCATGTTGTTACATGTTAGAATTTTGCTGTTTTGTCAGTTGTTTCGCAACACCAGTGTTTTGAGGCACAAGCTGTGTCACAGAACCAATTAAAGGCCTACTGAAACCCACTACTACCGACCACGCAGTCTGATAGTTTATACATCAATGATGAAATCTTAACATTGCAACACATGCCAATACGGCTGGGTTAACTTATAAAGTGCAATTTTAAATTTCCCGCTAAACTTCCGGTTGAAAACGTCTATGTATGATGACGTATGCGCGTGACGTCAATCGTTGAACCGGAAGTATTGGTACACCATTGAATCCAATACAAAAAGCTCTGTTTTCATTTCAAAATTCCACAGTATTCTGGACATCTGTGTTGGTGAATCTTTTGCAATTTGTTTAATGAACAATGAAGACCGCAAAGAAGAAAGTTGTAGGTGGGATCGGTGTATTAGCGGCGGACTACAGCAACACAACCAGGAGGACGTTGAGATGGATAGCAGACGCGCTAGCCGGCGACCTCATCTTGACTTTCTCCGTCTCGCCGACCGCATCTATGATCGTCGCTCTGTCGATCGCTGGAACGCAGGTGAGCACGGGTGTTGATGAGCAGATGAGGGCTGGCGTAGGTGGAGCGCTAATGTTTTTAGCATAGCTCTGTGAGGTCCCGTTGCTAAGTTAGCTTCAATGGCGTCGTTAGCAACAGCATTGTTAAGCTTCGCCAGGCTGGAAAGCATTAACCGTGTATTTACATGTCCCTGGTTTAATAGTATTGTTGATTTTCTGTCTATCCTTCCAGTCAGGGGTTTATTTATTTTGTTTCTATCTGCATTTAAGCACGATGTGCTATCACGTTAGCTCCGTAGCTAAAGAGCTTCGCCGATGTATTGTCGTGGAGATAAAAGTCACTGTGAATGTCCATTTCGTGTTCTCGACTCTCATTTTCAAGAGGATATAGTATCCGAGGTGGTTTAAAATACAAATCCGTGATCCACAATAGAAAAAGGAGAAAGTGTGGAATCCAATGAACCCTTGTACCTAAGTTACGGTCAGAGCGAAAAAAAGATACGTCCTGCACTGCACTCTAGTCCTTCACTCTCACGTTCCTCATCCACAAATCTTTTATCCTCACTCAAATCAATGGGGTAATCATCGCTTTCTCGGTCCGAATCGCTCTCGCTGCATTGTAAACAATGGGGGAAATGTGAGGAGCCTTTCAACCTGCGACGTCACGCTACTTCCGGTACAGGCCAGGCTTTTTTTTTATCAGCGACCAAAAGTTGCGAACTTTATCGTCGATGTTCTCTACTAAATCCTTTCAGCAAAAATATGGCAATATCGCAAAATGATCAAGTATGACACACAGAATGGATCTGCTATCCCCATTTAGATAAAAAAAAATTCATTTCAGTAGGCCTTTAAACTCACATTCGGAGGTACCAGTGGAATTCAGCTCAATATTACTTTTCTCCTTTACCTTGATTGTGAAATCAATGCGCTTCGTTGTCGGTGGCTGTAACACAAACAATAGCAGAATGAGGATGAATACGCTGGAAGCAGCTGACATTTAACGAGACTCCAACAGGCTTCCTGCAGCGACTTCCTGCTGGATCTGTCCTTTTCTTACTCAAAAGCCAACAACATCCAAACGTCTGCCTTGTTAAAAGCTCACACTTCCTTCACCCCTCAATCCTCTCAGAGCTGTGCAGTGTCTTGTTAGATCACATCTGTCACCACCTCCCAATCGCCTCGTCATGTCTGGATGGTAATTAAAACTCCTAGCACGACAATAATGTCAGTCCTACCAGGGAACTTTTGCGCAACATATGTCGTAATCGGCAACAGTCCTCGAGCCAACTCGCCCTGGTCGCTTACATGGCCCTTTTAAACCCTTCACAAACACTCACGGATCATTCTGCCTTCTAAAAGCTTAGGCCCGGATGTTCTGCACAAAGAAAGTCTGGATTGCTTCTCGTTTTTTTGCAGCCTCGTAAATGGGCATGTCGCAAATCCTCCGCTATCGGTGTAAACCTGCAAATTGAGAAGTTATTGTTCAGGTTTTGGGCAGGTGACAACACCGAACTAGGAAGAGAACGCTTGCGAACTAGATGAGGCAATTCCTGAAGAAATTGCGTGTGAACTGAAATGCTGACAGAATGTAGTATGAATGTAAGAATAGTTTGAATGTTAGAATGGTTTGAATGTTGAAGAGTTTGAATTTCCAGGAAAAAAACGGAATTTGGTTTGGAACTTGGGAAAGTGTTAGTTGGATGAGTGGAATGTGTCGAAGGTGGGATGGTTTGAATAGGTTGAAAAATGTGCGAATTGTGGAAGTTTAAAAAATGGACAATTCATTTTGAATGGGGAAAAATGTTTCTGAAAACTGAATTTTTGGAAATTGGGGAATTAAAAAAAAAAAGTTGAAGGACAGCACCCAATTTTGAACAGGCTGAATATTTTGGAGTTGGAACGGTTTGAATCGGGTGACAAATGTGGGAGTTGAGGAACTTTGAAAAACGTCCCATTCATTTCAATGGGAATTTCGTGGAAATTTGGGAATTTCGGGAAAGTTTTTGAATTGTTAAAAGACTTGAATGATCTGAATGAGTTGAAATGGTTGGTGTTGGAATTTTTCAAATCTGTCGAGAAATATCGAATTAGTTACATTTTTAATTGAAAAATGGTATCAAGAAATTCCTGGAATTTCGGGAAAACTGGGAATTTTTCCAGTTAAAAAAACAACTTAGTTTTTTGTCCTGATTAAGAGGAATGTTTTGACGGTGGAACAGTTGAAGTGGGTTGAAAAATGTGGAAGGAGTAGTCAATAGTAAAAAGGGTCAAAAAAGGGTTTGAAAAAAACGATAATTCTCAAAATTCCTGGAATTTTTTCGAACTTGGAAAAAGGATCGTTTGAATGGTCAGGATGAGTTGAATATGTTGAAGGTAGAATGGTTTGAATCGGTTGAAAGATGTGGAAATGGTGGAAGTTTGAACAATGGCCAATTCATTTTGAATGGGAAAAATTTACCGGAAAACCTGGAATTCTGGGAAATCTGGGAATTTTTGGAATTTGTCAGAGATAGGCTGAACAGTTGTGGGAGTAAAGGAACTTTGAAAAATGTCCAATTCATTTCAATGGGAATTTCATGGAAATTTGGGGATTTCGGGATAAGCGGGAATGTTTTGGAATTGTTAAATGACTGTAATGTTCTGAATGAGTTGAAATGGTTGGTGTTGGAATTTTTCAAATCGGTCGAGAAATATTGAATTAGTAACATTTTTAATTGAAAAAATGGTATTAAGGAATTCCTGGAATTTCGGGAAAACTGGGAATTTTTCCAGTTAAAAAACAACTTCGCTTTTTGTCCTGATTAAGAGGAATGTTTTGACGGTGGAACGATTGAAGTGGGTTAAATGTGGAAGGAGTAGTCGATAGTAAAAAAGGTCAAAAAAGGGTTTGAAAAAAAACGATAATTCTCAAAATTCCTGGAATTTTTTCGAACTTGGAAAAATGATCGTTTGAATGGTCAGGATGAGTTGAATATGTTGAAGGTAGAATGGTTTGATTTGGTTGAAAGATGTGGAAATGGTGGAAGTTTGAACAATGGCCAATTCATTTTGAATGGGAAAAATTTACCGGAAAACCTGGAATTCCAAAAATCTGGGAATTTTTGGAATTTGTCAGAGATAGGCTGAACAGTTGTGGGAGTAAAGGAACTTTGAAAAACGTCCAATTCATTTCAATGGGAATTTCATGGAAATTTGGGGATTTCGGGATAAGCGGGAATGTTTTGGAATTGTTAAATGACTTGAATGTTCCGAATGAGTTGAAATGGTTGGTGTTGGAATTTTTCAAATCGGTCGAGAAATATTGAATTAGTAACATTTTTAATTGAAAAAAATGGTATTAAGGAATTCCTGGAATTTCGGGAAAACTGGGAATTTTTCCAGTTAAAAAACAACTTCGCTTTTTGTCCTGATTAAGAGGAATGTTTTGACGGTGGAACGATTGAAGTGGGTTAAATGTGGAAGGAGTAGTCGATAGTAAAAAGGGTCAAAAAAGGGATTGAAAAAAAACGATAATTCTCAAAATTCCTGGAATTTTTTCGAACTTGGAAAAATGATCGTTTGAATGGTCAGGATGAGTTGAATATGTTGAAGGTAGAATGGTTTGATTTGGTTGAAAGATGTGGAAATGGTGGAAGTTTGAACAATGGCCAATTCATTTTGAATGGGAAAAATTTACCGGAAAACCTGGAATTCCAAAAATCTGGGAATTTTTGGAATTTGTCAGAGATAGGCTGAACAGTTGTGGGAGTAGAGGAACTTTGAAAAATGTCCAATTCATTTCAATGGGAATTTCATGGAAATTTGGGGATTTCGGGATAAGCGGGAATGTTTTGGAATTGTTTAAAGACTTGAATGTTCTGAATGAGTTGAAATGGTTGGTGTTGGAATTTTTGAAATCGGTCGGGAAATATTGAATTAGTAACATTTTTAATTGAAAAAAATGGTATTAAGGAATTCCTGGAATTTCGGGAAAACTGGGAATTTTTCCAGTTAAAAAACAACTTCGCTTTTTGTCCTGATTAAGAGGAATGTTTTGACGGTGGAACGATTGAAGTGGGTTAAATGTGGAAGGAGTAGTCGATAGTAAAAAGGGTCAAAAAAGGGATTGAAAAAAAACGATAATTCTCAAAATTCCTGGAATTTTTTCGAACTTGGAAAAATTAGCGTTTGAACGGTCAGGATGAGTTGAATATGTTGAAGGTAGAATGGTTTGAATCGGTTGAAAGATGTGGAAATGGTGGAAGTTTGAACAATGGCCAATTTATTTTGAATGGGAAAAATTTACCGGAAAACCTGGAATTCCAAAAATCTGGGAATTTTTGGAATTTGTCAGAGATAGGCTGAACAGTTGTGGGAGTAAAGGAACTTTGAAAAATGTCCAGTTAATTTCAATGGGAATTTCATGGAAATTTTGGGATAAGCGGGAATGTTTTGGAATTGTTTAAAGACTTGAATGTTCTGAATGAGTTAAAATGGTTGGTGTTGGAATTTTTCAAATCGGTCGAGAAATATCGAATTAGTAACATTTTTAATTGAAAAAATGGTATTAAGGAATTCCTGGAATTTCGGGAAAACTGGGAATTTTTCCAGTTAAAAAACAACTTTGCTTTTTGTCCTGATTAAGAGGAGTATTTTGACGGTGGGACGATTGAAGTGGGTTAAATGTGGAAGGAGTAGTCGATAGTAAAAAAAGGTCAAAAAAGGGTTTGAAAAAAAACGATAATTCTCAAAATTCCTGGAATTTTTTCGAACTTGGAAAAATTATCGTTTGAATGGTCAGGATGAGTTGAATATGTTGAAGGTAGAATGGTTTGATTTGGTTGAAAGATGTGGAAATGGTGGAAGTTTGAACAACGGCCAATTCATTTTGAATGGGAAAAATTTACCGGAAAACCTGGAATTCCAAAAATCTGGGAATTTTTGGAATTTGTCAGAGATAGGCTGAACAGTTGTGGGAGTAAAGGAACTTTGAAAAATGTCCAGTTAATTTCAATGGGAATTTCATGGAAATTTTGGGATTTCGGGATAAGCGGGAATGTTTTGGAATTGTTTAAAGACTTGAATGTTCTGAATGAGTTGAAATGGTTGGTGTTGGAATTTTTCAAATCGGTCGAGAAATATTGAATTAGTAACATTTTTAATTGAAAAAAATGGTATTAAGGAATTCCTGGAATTTCGGGAAAACTGGGAATTTTTCCAGTTAAAAAAAGAACTTAGTTTTTTGTCCTGATTAAGAGGAGTATTTTGACGGTGGAACGGTTGAAGTGGGTTGAAAAATGTGGAAGGAGTAGTCGATAGTAAAAAGGGTCAAAAAAGGGATTGAAAAAAACGATAATTCTCAAAATTCCTGGAATTTTTTCGAACTTGGAAAAATTAGCGTTTGAATGGTCAGGATGAGTTGAATATGTTGAAGGTAGAATGGTTTGATTTGGTTGAAAGATGTGGAAATGGTGGAAGTTTGAACAACGGCCAATTCATTTTGAATGGGAAAAATTTACCGGAAAACCTGGAATTCTGGGAAATCTCTGAATTTTTGGAATTTGTCAGAGATAGGCTGAACAGTTGTGGGAGTAAAGGAACTTTGAAAAATGTCCAATTCATTTCAATGGGAATTTCATGGAAATTTGGGGATTTCGGGATAAGCGGGAATGTTTTGGAATTGTTTAAACACTTGAATGTTCTGAATGAGTTGAAATGGTTGGTGTTGGAATTTTTCAAATTGGTCGAGAAATATTGAATTAGTAACATTTTTAATTGAAAAAATGGTATTAAGGAATTCCTGGAATTTCGGGAAAACTGGGAATTTTTCCAGTTAAAAAACAACTTCGCTTTTTGTCCTGATTAAGAGGAATGTTTTGACGGTGGAACGATTGAAGTGGGTTAAATGTGGAAGGAGTAGTCGATAGTAAAAAGGGTCAAAAAAGGGATTGAAAAAAACGATAATTCTCAAAATTCCTGGAATTTTTTCGAACTTGGAAAAATTAGCGTTTGAACGGTCAGGATGAGTTGAATATGTTGAAGGTAGAATGGTTTGATTTGGTTGAAAGATGTGGAAATGGTGGAAGTTTGAACAATGGCCAATTCATTTTGAATGGGAAAAATTTACCGGAAAACCTGGAATTCCAAAAATCTGGGAATTTTTGGAATTTGTCAGAGATAGGCTGAACAGTTGTGGGAGTAAAGGGACTTTGAAAAATGTCCAATTAATTTCAATGGGAATTTCATGGAAATTTGGGGATTTCGGGATAAGCGGGAATGTTTTGGAATTGTTTAAAGACTTGAATGTTCTGAATGAGTTGAAATGGTTGGTGTTGGAATTTTTCAAATCGGTCGAGAAGTATTGAATTAGTAACATTTTTAATTGAAAAAATGATATTAAGGAATTCCTGGAATTTCGGGAAAACTGGGAATTTTTCCAGTTAAAAAAACAACTTAGTTTTTTGTCCTGATTAAGAGGAATGTTTTGACGGTGGAACAGTTGAAGTGGGTTGAAAAATGTGGAAGGAGTTGTCAATAGTAAAAAGGGTCAAAAAAGGGTTTGAAAAAAACGATAATTCTCAAAATTCCTGGAATTTTTTCGAACTTGGAAAAAGGATCGTTTGAATGGTCAGGATGAGTTGAATGTGTTGAAGGTAGAATGGTTTGAATCGGTTGAAAGATGTGGAAATGGTGGAAGTTTGAACAACGGCCAATTCATTTTGAATGGGAAAAATTTACCGGAAAACCTGGAATTCTGGGAAATCTGGGAATTTTTGGAATTTGTCAGAGATAGGCTGAACAGTTGTGGGAGTAAAGGAACTTTGAAAAATGTCCAATTCATTTCAATGGGAATTTCATGGAAATTTGGGGATTTCGGGATAAGCGGGAATGTTTTGGAATTGTTAAAAGACTTGAATGTTCTGAATGAGTTGAAATGGTTGGTGTTGGAATTTTTCAAATCGGTCGAGAAATATCAAATTAGTAACATTTTTAATTGAAAAAATGGTATTAAGGAATTCCTGGAATTTCGGGAAAACTGGGAATTTTTCCAGTTAAAAAAACAACTTTGTTTTTTGTCCTGATTAAGAGGAGTATTATGACGGTGGAACAGTTGAAGTGGGTTGAAAAATGTGGAAGGAGTAGTCGATAGTAAAAAGGGTTCAAAAAAGGGTTTGAAAAAAACGATAATTCTCGGAATTCCTGGAATTTTTTCGAACTTGGAAAAAGGATCGTTTGAATGGTCAGGATGAGTTGAATATGTTGAAGGTAGAATGGTTTGAATCGGTTGAAAGATGTGGAAATGGTGGAAGTTTGAACAATGGCCAATTCATTTTGAATGGGAAAAATTTACCGGAAAACCCGGAATTCTGGGAAATCTGGGAATTTTTGGAATTTGTCAGAGATAGGCTGAACAGTTGTGGGAGTAAAGGAACTTTGAAAAATGTCCAGTTAATTTCAATGGGAATTTCATGGAAATTTTGGGATTTCGGGATAAGCGGGAATGTTTTGGAATTGTTAAAAGACTTTAATGTTCTGAATGAGTTGAAATGGTTGGTGTTGGAATTTTTCAAATCGGTCGAGAAATATCAAATTAGTAACATTTTTAATTGAAAAAATGGTATTAAGGAATTCCTGGAATTTCGGGAAAACTGGGAATTTTTCCAGTTAAAAAACAACTTTGCTTTTTGTCCTGATTAAGAGGAGTATTTTGACGGTGGAATGATTGAAGTGGGTTAAATGTGGAAGGAGTAGTCGATAGTAAAAAAGGTCAAAAAAGGGTTTTAAAAAAAACGATAATTCTCAAAATTCCTGGAATTTTTTCGAACTTGGAAAAATGATCGTTTGAATGGTCAGGATGAGTTGAATATGTTGAAGGTAGAATGGTTTGATTTGGTTGAAAGATGTGGAAATGGTGGAAGTTTGAACAATGGCCAATTCATTTTGAATGGGAAAAATTTACCGGAAAACCTGGAATTCCAAAAATCTGGGAATTTTTGGAATTTGTCAGAGATAGGCTGAACAGTTGTGGGAGTAAAGGAACTTTGAAAAATGTCCAGTTAATTTCAAAGGGAATTTCATGGAAATTTTGGGATTTCGGGATAAGCGGGAATGTTTTGGAATTGTTAAAAGACTTGAATGTTCTGAATGAGTTGAAATGGTTGGTGTTGGAATTTTTCAAATCGGTCGAGAAATATTGAATTAGTAACATTTTTAATTGAAAAAATGGTATTAAGGAATTCCTGGAATTTCGGGAAAACTGGGAATTTTTCCAGTTAAAAAACAACTTCGCTTTTTGTCCTGATTAAGAGGAATGTTTTGACGGTGGAACGATTGAAGTGGGTTAAATGTGGAAGGAGTAGTCGATAGTAAAAAGGGTCAAAAAAGGGATTGAAAAAAAACGATAATTCTCAAAATTCCTGGAATTTTTTCGAACTTGGAAAAATTAGCGTTTGAATGGTCAGGATGAGTTGAATATGTTGAAGGTAGAATGGTTTGATTTGGTTGAAAGATGTGGAAATGGTGGAAGTTTGAACAATGGCCAATTCATTTTGAATGGGAAAAATTTACCGGAAAACCTGGAATTCTGGGAAATCTGGGAATTTTTGGAATTTGTCAGAGATAGGCTGAACAGTTGTGGGAGTAAAGGAACTTTGAAAAATGTCCAATTCATTTCAATGGGAATTTCATGGAAATTTGGGGATTTCGGGATAAGCGGGAATGTTTTGGAATTGTTAAAAGACTTGAATGTTCTGAATGAGTTGAAATGGTTGGTGTTGGAATTTTTCAAATCGGTCGAGAAATATCAAATTAGTAACATTTTTAATTGAAAAAATGGTATTAAGGAATTCCTGGAATTTCGGGAAAACTGGGAATTTTTCCAGTTAAAAAAACAACTTTGTTTTTTGTCCTGATTAAGAGGAGTATTTTGACGGTGGAACAGTTGAAGTGGGTTGAAAAATGTGGAAGGAGTAGTCGATAGTAAAAAGGGTTCAAAAAAGGGTTTGAAAAAAACGATAATTCTCGGAATTCCTGGAATTTTTTCGAACTTGGAAAAAGGATCGTTTGAATGGTCAGGATGAGTTGAATATGTTGAAGGTAGAATGGTTTGATTTGGTTGAAAGATGTGGAAATGGTGGAAGTTTGAACAATGGCCAATTCATTTTGAATGGGAAAAATTTACCGGAAAACCTGGAATTCTGGGAAATCTGGGAATTTTTGGAATTTGTCCGAGATAGGCTGAACAGTTGTGGGAGTAAAGGAACTTTGAAAAATGTCCAGTTAATTTCAATGGGAATTTCATGGAAATTTTGGGATTTCGGGATAAGCGGGAATGTTTTGGAATTGTTAAAAGACTTGAATGTTCTGAATGAGTTGAAATGGTTGGTGTTGGAATTTTTCAAATCGGTCGAGAAATATCGAATTAGTAACATTTTTAATTGAAAAAATGGTGTTAAGGAATTCCTGGAATTTCGGGAAAACTGGGAATTTTTCCAGTTAAAAAACAACTTTGCTTTTTGTCCTGATTAAGAGGAGTGTTTTGACGGTGGGACGATTGAAGTGGGTTAAATGTGGAAGGAGTAGTCGATAGTAAAAAAGGTCAAAAAAGGGTTTGAAAAAAAACGATAATTCTCAAAATTCCTGGAATTTTTTCGAACTTGGAAAAATTATCGTTTGAATGGTCAGGATGAGTTGAATATGTTGAAGGTAGAATGGTTTGATTTGGTTGAAAGATGTGGAAATGGTGGAAGTTTGAACAACAGCCAATTCATTTTGAATGGGAAAAATTTACCGGAAAACCTGGAATTCCAAAAATCTGGGAATTTTTGGAATTTGTCAGAGATAGGCTGAACAGTTGTGGGAGTAGAGGAACTTTGAAAAATGTCCAGTTAATTTCAATGGGAATTTCATGGAAATTTGGGGATTTCGGGATAAGCGGGAATGTTTTGGAATTGTTTAAACACTTGAATGTTCTGAATGAGTTGAAATGGTTGGTGTTGGAATTTTTCAAATCGGTCGAGAAATATTGAATTAGTAACATTTTTAATTGAAAAAATGGTATTAAGGAATTCCGGGAAAACTGGGAATTTTTCCAGTTAAAAAACAACTTCGCTTTCTGTCCTGATTAAGAGGAATGTTTTGACGGTGGAACGATTGAAGTGGGTTAAATGTGGAAGGAGTAGTCGATAGTAAAAAAGGTCAAAAAAGGGTTTGAAAAAAAACGATAATTCTCAAAATTCCTGTAATTTTTTCGAACTTGGAAAAATTAGCATTTGAATGGTCAGGATGAGTTGAATATGTTGAAGGTAGAATGGTTTGATTTGGTTGAAAGATGTGGAAATGGTGGAAGTTTGAACAATGGCCAATTCATTTTGAATGGGAAAAATGTACCGGAAAACCTGGAATTCTGGGAAATCTGGGAATTTTTGGAATTTGTCAGAGATAGGCTGAACAGTTGTGGGAGTAGAGGAACTTTGAAAAATGTCCAATTCATTTCAATGGGAATTTCATGGAAATTTGGGGATTTTGGGATAAGCGGGAATGTTTTGGAATTGTTTAAAGACTTGAATGTTCTGAATGAGTTGAAATGGTTGGTGTTGGAATTTTTCAAATCGGTCGAGAAATATCGAATTAGTAACATTTTTAATTGAAAAAATGGTATTAAGGAATTCCTGGAATTTCGGGAAAACTGGGAATTTTTCCAGTTAAAAAACTACTTCGCTTTTTGTCCTGATTAAGAGGAGTATTTTGACGGTGGAACGATTGAAGTGGGTTAAATGTGGAAGGAGTAGTCGATAGTAAAAAAGGTCAAAAAAGGGTTTGAAAAAAAACGATAATTCTCAAAATTCCTGGAATTTTTTCGAACTTGGAAAAATTAGCGTTTGAATGGTCAGGATGAGTTGAATATGTTGAAGGTAGAATGGTTTGATTTGGTTGAAAGATGTGGAAATGGTGGAAGTTTGAACAACGGCCAATTCATTTTGAATGGGAAAAATTTACCGGAAAACCTGGAATTCCAAAAATCTGGGAATTTTTGGAATTTGTCAGAGATAGGCTGAACAGTTGTGGGAGTAAAGGAACTTTGAAAAATGTCCAATTCATTTCAACGGGAATTTCATGGAAATTTGGGGATTTCGGGATAAGCGGGAATGTTTTGGAATTGTTTAAAGACTTGAATGTTCTGAATGAGTTGAAATGGTTGGTGTTGGAATTTTTCAAAACTTGGAAAAATTAGCGTTTGAATGGTCAGGATGAGTTGAATGGTTTGAATCGGTTGAAAAATGTGGAAATGGTGGAAGTTTGAAAAAAATTCATTAAAACTAGCACGGCTCTCTTGTTGTGAAAAGCTGCAACTCACTGCTGGGTCACGTCCCGCCATTAGAGGCTCACTCGCCAGGCTGATTGAGCCCCTAGCGGTTGCTATGGCGTTTGCGTTATTTGTGCTCGTTTCACTTTGCCGCATGACAACGTAATTAGCAAAGCTGAGAGCAATTAAAGCAGGCGACAGGTTGAGGCGTCAACACGCGCACACACAAAAAAGTTCTAGAAGAAGGTTCCTGACAGCACAGCAGCAGGGGAGAGGGGGATTTAGTGTGGTGCCCACCCGACTTGACGCTAATATGACGTCAAACTGTGACCACGTGTAAGACAGTGGTCCCCAACCACCGTTCTGGGGAGATGTACGTGACGCATTTGCTAGCGAGCCGCACAGAAGCATTAAATAATTTATAAACAACCATATTTTCTTCAACTTAACGTTTAAAACCAGTGATTCTTAAACTGTGGTACAGGGCTCCATCTAGTGCAGGGGTGTCCAAACTTTTTCCACTGAAAATTAAAGCATGCGGGGGCCATTTTGATATGTTTCATTTTCAAACCATAACAATATATATGGATTTTTTTTTTTTTTTTTTACCTTTAGGGCTCCCAGGGACCATAAAGGGTCTAAGTCATTAAAATGTTAAAAACAAGTCAAATTATTATTTTTTTTATTTATTTAACGCTTACAGTAAATCTCTATAGTATATCAACATTAGGTTGATATAAAGCTTAAAAAAACCAAAAGGTTTTATGCCTTTTCTGTCTAAGACAACTTAGTTTTTTATAATAAAACTGAAATATGCAGTATTTCCCCGACTGCCCAAAACCTTCAGAAAGCAATGTTTGATGTGAAGTAATTAGAACCTTTAAAACATCAATAATGCAGGACACCGTTTATTTTAATTCATTATTATTTTTGAGTAATCACAGTGAAACGATAAATAAAATCCCATTAAATATATTTGGGATCCAAAAGGTGCCCCACTCAGAAAGTGATACATTTTTATTATTTTTTTTTTCACTTTCAACACTTAAGTTACGAGCTCAACTTCAGATATATCTGTCGTTTTTACATTTGAACTATTATTTTGTTTGTTTTATGCTCTTTCGTCAAATAAAATGTTGATGTTTTTGTATGGCAACCACACAATATATGCAATATTTCCCACATAAAACATTTTAAAGTGAAATATTTGAAATAATTGGAGCCTTGAATAGGTCAATAATTCATTATAACATTGATTTTTTTTTTTTTTTGAGCAATGGTAAAAAAAGAAAAAAGAAAGATAGACAAAAGAAAAAAAGCTTTGTGTCAACATTGCAACTTTTTCTAGTTAGATTTCACCTCATTCCACTTTTTTTTAATTTTTGCAATAGCATTTCCAGAATGTATGGCGGGCCGGTAAACAATTAGCTGCGGGCCGCAAATGGCCACTGGGCCGCACTTTGGACACCGCTGATCTAGTGGTACGCCAAAAAAAATCACTTCTTTCAATATTGTACTGACGTGACTCAAGCCGTTATCAAAGGTTTATCAGCCTTCAATGGAAGTCGTTCCAATCAGACTACAAAACCCAAAACCAGTGAAGTTGGCACGTTGTGTAAATCGTAAATAAAAACAAAATACAATGATTTGGAAATCCTTTTCAACTTATAGTCAATTAAATAGACTGCAAAGACAAGCTACTTAACGTTCGAACTGGAAAACTTTTGTTATGCTCGAGGGGAACAGTGATAGCGGGGAAAAAGGATATCAGAAAATACCTGTAATATGAACCGTGGGTTTCTTGAATAAATATTGCACCGAAGAGATGACGTTTGGTCATTTTAGGGGTGCGACATTGGTAGAAAAAGTCGGCGAACCACTACTCTAGAACTACAACTGGTTCGGACCCAACAGTGTTCGGATTGTAATCATCCAAATATAATCGTCAGCAAAGTCGACCGCCGTCAACGTTGTGGCTCAGGGAGCGAACGAAGGCGACAACAAGTAAGCTACCTTGATGGTTCACTGAATAGCCAGCTTGTTTCGGTGCTCCGAGTCATATTGGACCAAAAATACAAAAATAAAATCTGTCTGGAGCCGCAAAAAAATTAAAAGCCTTGTATAAGTGTTATAATGAAGTCAACACGTGATATAAGTGTCTATATTAGCCTACTATCAAAACGACTGTGTCGCAGGCTGACACAAATCTTCGTTGACAGAAATGTTGAAATGTAATATTTATTCTACTCATTTTTACAACATTAGAAAACATTCGTACAACGCAGGCTTCAGGGTGAGATAGCTCCTCTAAATTACTGGTTTGGAATGGCCAAAGGTATATATGTGTGTGTCCAAGTTAAAGGAAATGGCAGGCTGTCTTCTTCAAATGGATTTATAACAATCTATGCACACTGGGTTACATTTGCTGTGGTCTGGAACAACATGGCACACAAACCACTATCAGAAATGCAGCCAATATTACATACAGATAATATGTCATGAGGATATTTCGAATTCGGGAGATTTGGGGCGGCGGGGTTGAGGTGGGCGGGGTTTGGTGGTAGCGGGGGTGTATATTGTAGCCCGGAAGAGTTAGGGCTACAAGGTATTCTGGGTATTTGTTCTGTTGTGTTATAGTGCGGATGTTCTCCCGAAATGTGTTTGTCATTCTTGTTTGGTGTGGGTTCACAGTGTGGCGCATATTTGTAACAGTGTTAAAGTTGTTTATACGGGCACCCTCAGTGTGACCTGTTTGGCTGTTGATCAAGTATGTTTTGCAGTCACTTGTGTGTATAACATGTGACTGGGCCGGCACGCTGTTTGTATGGTGAAAAAGCGGACGCGTCGACAGGTTGTAGAGGACGCTAAAGGCAGTGCCATCACGGCACGCCCCTAATATTGTTGTTCGGGTGAAAATCGGGAGAAATTTGGGAGAATGGTTGCCCCTGGAAATTTTCGGGAGGGGCACTGAAATTCGGGAGTCTCCCGGAAAAATCGGGAGGGTTGGCAAGTATGGTTATGAGGAATGCACATATAAATTAAATACACAGAGGACATAGGAAATTAAATGAGCTCAAATATACCTACAAATGAGGCATAATGATGCAATATGTACATAAAGCTAGCCTAAATAGCATGTTAGCATCGATTAGCTTGCAGTCATGCACTGACCAAAATATGCTTGACAAGCACTCCACACAAGTCAATAACATCAACAAAACTCACCTTTGTGCATTCACGCACAGCATAAAAAGATTGGTGGACAAAATGAGACAGGGAATGAGTGGCATAAAATATGTCTTTCTCTGGCATTCTTGGAAGAAAGTTATACATGTAAACAAACTACTGTGAGTTCAAGGACCGCCAAAATGAGTAGGACAAAACGGCGCTCGCCAATAAACAGTGGGATTTCTAACAATTAGGGAGGTTTGTGTCATGTTGTCCTCCTACAGAAACCATATTAAAAGAAAAAATGTTTTTTTCACTATCTTTTGCTATTTTCATACATTTTTGAAAAAGCTCCAGGGAGCCACTAGGGCGGCGCTACAGAGCCGCAGGCTGCAGACCCTCGCCTCGGGCGAGAGGAACAGCGAGTACCTGCTACTGAGGCGAGTGTTTTGTTTAGATCATATTTTTGTATTGATATATTTCATTTCAAAAAACGCGGAAAGTGATATTTCTGACACCAAAATGAGTGTTTAAAAATGAGGAAATAGCACATGCCTGTAATTTCCATCTGCAGTTCCCGGCAGGTTGATGATGTATAATATATTACCATCAACCTGTCAGAGACCATATCATGGCAAAAAACAAGCCCAGGGCTCCCATTTACTCAGCGTTATGGTGAGTTGTATTTTTCATACACTTATTTTTGCTGTGTTTATCTGCCATCATCTGGGGCGGCGTAGGTTGGTTGGTAGAGCGGCCGTGCCAGCAACTTAAAGGTTGCAGGTTCGATTCCCTAGTCACAACTGTTGCGTCCTGGGGCAACACACTTTACCCACCTGCTCCCAGTGCCACCCACACTGGTTTAAATGTAGCCTAAAGATGTAGACCAGGGGTATCAAACGTATGGCCCGTATGAACAAGTTTAATCCGGCCAGAGGGATGAGTTTGCTAAGTATGAAAATGAGCCGGAATTTTTGTATGAAATAAACTGCCGTTTTAAATGTGTCCACTAGATGCCGCAATAGCAATTATTTGTACCTTTGTAGATGATGCTACATATGTAAAAACAAATAAACCACATGATGTTAGTGCACCAGTTGAGGGAAATGAGCAAACTACATAAATAACATCCTGTAATTTGATTTTGATATACTTTTTTTATCTTGATAGATTGAAAATGAACACCAATGAGTTGACTGATAAACATTATCACATCATTTATTCAGAAAGTGTAAATAACGACAAATGAAACATGTATACTATTAAACGCAACATATAAGTGTAAAAAAACCCCAACAACAACATTATGATTCGTACATTTTCAGAATGTGCTTGTTCTATTTTTAAACAAAGAAAACAATCTACAGTTGTCTTTATTTTTAAGTTATCATGCCGTGACTTTACCAGTCCGGCCCACTTGGGAGTAGATTTTTCTCCATGTGGCCCCCGATCTAAAATGAGTTTGACACCCCTGATGTAGATCATGGGTTTCACTATGTAAAGGACTTTGAGTCACCAGAGAAAAAGCGCTATTTAAATACTAATCACTAGGGATGTCCGATAATGGCTTTTTGCCGATATCCGATATTCCGATATTGTCCAACTCTTTAATTACCGATACCGATATCAACCGATACCGATATATACAGTTGTGGAATTAACACATTATTATGCCTAATTTGGACAACCAGGTATGGTGAAGATAAGGTCCTTTTTTAAAAAATTAATACAATAAAATAAGATAAATAAATTACAAACATTTTCTTGAATAAAAAAGAAAGTAGAACAATAGAAAAACAGTTACCTAGAAAAATAATTAATGAAAATGAGTAAAATTAACTGTTAAAGGTTAGTACTATTAGTGGACCAGCAGCACGCACAATCATGTGTGCTTACGGACTGTATCCCTTGCAGACTGTATTGATATATATTGATATATAATGTAGGAACCAGAATATTAATAACAGAAAGAAACAACCCTTTTGTGTGAATTGGGTAGGGAGGTTTTTTGGGTTGGTGCACTAATTGTAAGTGTATCTTGTGTTTTTTATCTTGATTTAATAAAAAATTAAAATTAAATTTAAAAAAATGATACAGATAAAAAAAACGATACCGATAATTTCCGATATTACATTTTAAAGCATTTATCGGCCGATAATATCGGCAGGCCGATATTATCGGACATCTCTACTAATCACTTATTTTTTTGTTTTTTTGAGTAGCAAACAACCGTTTTTGCTCTTGTTTAGTTATTGTGTACTATTGACTTAGTTTTGTTTAAACAATTGTATGTAATCAAATAGAGTAAGGAACTAATTTAAATATTGTGTTAATATTGTTGTAATATTGAGCTTGTAGTGCACAACACAATGCGATAGGACACCAATCTCTACTGACTGAAAAATTCTAAACAATCATATTACAGTATCTGTAAAGTATTAGCCCACATTTTATGTTTTGTTTTTACACAGCTAGCTTAACAGCGTATGTAGTTGTAATAACAAGCATGATATGCTGCATGTATCATGATCAATATTATAGTAACTTACTCAATAGACACTTGTCCATTTGGTCAAGCTGGCCAGGAAAGTTTTTTTCCAGTTTACTTTGGGTAAGCACGCCATTTATGTCAGCATAGCTTAGCTCCAAGTTCCATATTTGCAGCGTCAAGTCATTCCAAGTCACTTTCTGGGCTTCCGTTTGCTCTAACATTTCAGCCTCTTCTTATTGCTTGCTTCTATAACCAGCAGTTCATCCTCTGTGTATTCAGGCTCAAAAAGATAAGGTTGTGAATCCTCATTTGTCCAAAAATAATCATTGTCTATTACCGAATCTGCCAATTTTTGAAAAAACACACACACACACACACACACACACACACACACACACACACACACACACACACACACACACACACACACACACACACACACACACACACACACACACACACACACACACACACACACACACACACACACACACACACACACACACACACACACACACACACACACACACACACACACACACACACACACACACACACACACACACACACACACACACACACACACACACACACACACACACACACACACACACACACACACACACACACACACACGTTTGTTTCCGGAAGCCTGAAGTGTGCTGCTAAGGAAACGGAAATAAATCCGCTGAGGAAAGAAGTCCCGGTATAAATTAAAATGGCAAAAAACGGTAGATATTGTACACATTACATATTGTTATGAATGTTTCTGTTACTATATATATATATATATATATATATATATATATATATATATATATATATATATATATATACAGTATATATATATATACTGTATATATATATATATATATATATATATATATACACACATATATATATATATATATATATATATATATATATATATATATATATATATGTATATATATATATATATATATATATAATATATATATATATACATATATATATATATAAATAAATAAAAAAATAAAAAATATATATATATATATATAAGCAGCGTGTCAATAAAACGGAGGGTTTTGAAATTGTTTTAGAGGGCTTTGAAGGCTGACTCCCTTTAGCCTCTTCTTGCAAATGTTTAATAAAAAAAAAATGTTTTAATCAAATTTAGAATCTTAAAAAAAAGATGTGTTGTTCTTACTTCTCATATTTGACTGTGAATGAAAATTCCCCAAAAGTGCAGTTCCCCTTTAAACCACAAAGCAAGTGACAATGGAGCAAGTTTTGCAGACGGACCGACTTCTTGAGGCGGAAAGTTAAAAAATGTGTAATGAACATATTTTATTTGCCATAGGGACAAACAGTAGAACATGGATGGATGGATGGATGTTAGGCTTACTACGTTTAGCTCGCAACCTCGCTTACTTGTATTTTAACACTTCCGGGGCTTGTTAAAATTCGAAGAATAGCCAAAATACCAACATTTTCTTTACATCGCAGTTTTAGTGATAGTTCATAAAATAAAAACCCCAGCAAAAGTGATATTTTGACTCTAAAATTAATGTTTAAAGGCCTACTGAAATGAATTTTTAAAATTTAAACAGGGATAGCAGATCCATTCTATGTGTCGTACTTGATCATTTCGCGATATTGCCATATTTTTGCTGAAAGAATTTAGTAGACAACATCGACGATAAAGTTCGCAACTTTTGGTCGCTGATAAAAAAAGCCTTGCCTGTACCGGAAGTAGCGTGACGTCACAGGTTGAAAGGATCCTCACATTTCCCCATTGTTTACACCAGCAGCGAGAGCGATTCGGACCGAGAAAGCGACTATTACCCCATTAATTTGAGCCAGGATGAAAATTCGTGTATGAGGAATGTGAGAGTGAAGGACTAGAGTGCAGTGCAGGACGTATCTTTTTTCGCTCTGACCGTAACTTAGGTACAAGGTATCATTGGATTCCACACTCTCTCCTTTTTCTATTGTGGATCACGGATTTGTATTTTAAACTACCTCGGATACTATATCCTCTTGAAAATGAGAGTCGAGAACGCGAAATGGACATTCACAGTGACTTTTATCCCCACGAAATCGGTGAAGCACTTTAGCTACGGAGCTAACGTGATAGCATCGTGCTTAAATGCAGATAGAAACTAAATAAATAAGCCCATGACTGGAAGGATAGACAGCAGATCAACAATACTATTATCAGGAGACACCAAACCAAACACTGGACCTGTAACTACACGGTTAATGCTGTGCCGCCTGTCGAAGCCTAGCAATGCTGTTGCTAACGACGCCATTGAAGCTAACTTAGCTACAGGACCTCGTCAGAGTTATGCTAAAAACATTATCTCTTCACCTACGCCAGCCCTCATCTGCTCATCAACACCCGTGCTCACCTGCGTTCCAGCGATCGACGGCGCGTCTGCTATCCGACTCAAAGTCCTCCTGGTTGTGTTGCTGCAGCCAGCCGCTAATACACCGATCCCACCTACAGCTTTCTTCTTTGCAGTCTCCATTGTTCATTAAACAAATTGCAAAAGATTCACCAACACAGATGTCCAGAATACTGTGGAATTTTGCGATGAAAACAGAGCTTTTTGTATTGGATTCAATGGGCTCCGAATACTTCCGCTTCAACCATTGACGTCACGCGCAAACGTCATCATACATAGACGTTTTCAACCGGAAGTTTCGCGGGAAATATAAAATTGCACTTCATAAGTTAACCCGGCCGTATTGGCATGTGTTGCAATGTTAAGATTTCATCATTGATATATAAACTATCAGACTGCGTGGTCGGTAGTAGTGGGTTTCAGTAGGCCTTTAAGAACACACATTTCCGCAGTCATTTCACATGCCAGGTTATATAACGAATAGGAGGAGAAGAAGACATGAAGAGACACAGGCGGTAATGAAAATACCTTGTTGTCATGGTTACAGTAGTATAAGACACTTGTCCCAAACTTCCCCCTCACGTAAGGAAAAAACCTGAATAATGGCCCCGAGTGCATCTGTTTCTATGGCGATGATGCAGCCCTTCCCGGCATAAATCAAACGCATAATTTTCACTTTTAATGAAGAAAAACGAGGCACTTGTGGCCTGACCGCGCTTGCTTGTTAGAATGACAGAAAAAAACGAGCGGGCGCGTGGTTGGGCGGCCCGAATAAGCGCTCCATCATAAGCAATCAATAACTGCCAACACACAAACTAGTCCGAACTTACCCGACTGTCGGGTCTAGGCGCTAGCCGCGAGTGTTAATTTGGCTCCAGGTGGCGATATTTACCAGGGCTTAGCCGCAGGGACGGACTACACGTTATTCTGATGCGCGTGAAAACAAACAGATAATATTTCAGCCCCTCTGGCTCGTGTGTTGTGACAGCCAACATAATAGCATTTTCATTAGCCGCCACATTTGTCTGCTGGCACTTGTGTGCGAGGCTGGGGGGATACAATATTTGTTTCATTACCAGAACGCACACCAAAGCACTTTGCAAAGCCCAGGAAATGAGAGGGAAGGCAGTGAGGCATGGAGGAAATAAATAAACAACTCTGATACGGTGCATCATTTCCACAGGTTTTGGGGGATGAATCTTAACTCCAAGGAGCAGCCTGCACCTTTCTAGTGAGAGATACAACATTCGGGGGTCACCTCTTTTTAAAGCACATCATAAAAATACATCACAGGGCAGACTGCAGACTTCAGGAGGGGGCAAAAAAGTTTGGGCTGCAAAGTTGAACCTGCTGTGTCTGAGCTAATATGAGGAGGAGGGGAGGTGAAAGGTCACTGAAGAGCTTTATGCTGGGATTTAATTAAATGTGATGAAATGTCAAATGAGAGCAGACACACAGAATATGAACCAATGAGTTTCTACCTCAAACTGACTTGTGCAAGTGTCAATTAGTACGCTTATTAGCACAAAAACAGTAGAGCAGTGTTTTTCAACCACTGTGTGCCGTGAGATACGGTCTGGTGCGCCGTGGGAGATGATCTAATTTCACCTATTTGGGTTCAAAATATTTTTTTGCAAACCAGTAATTATAGTCTGCAAATGATGTGTTGTTGTTGAGTGTCGGTGCTGTCTAAAGCCGTGTGATACTCTTCCATATCAGTAATTGGCAGCCGGTAGCTAAGTGCTTTGTAGATGTCGGAAACAGCGGGAGGCAGCGTGCAGGTAAAAAGGTATCGAACGCTTAAACCAAAAATAAACAAAAGGTGAGTGCCCCTAAGACAGGGGTGTCCAAACTTTTTCCACCGAGGGCCACACACATTTTGATATTTTTCATCTTCAAACCATAACAAAATATAGATTTTTTTTTTTTAACCTTTAGGGCTCCCGGGGACCAATCAAGGGTCAAGGGTCTCAGTCATTTAAATGTTAAAAATAAGTCAAATTATTATTATTATTTTTGACAGTATATCTCTATATCAACTTCAGGTTGATATCAAGTAAAACAAAAAAAAACAGGTTTTATGCCTTTTCTGTCAAAGACAACTTTGTTTTTTATAGTAAAACTGAAATATGCAGTATTTAGTAATTAGAGCCCTAAAAGATCAATAATGCAGGACACCATTTATTTGAATTCTTTAATATTTTTGAGTAATCACAGTGAAAAGTTATATATAATCCAACTAAATATATTTGGGATCCAAAAGGTCTCCCACTCATAAAGTGATACATTTTTATTAGTTTTTTAAAAAAACTTTTCACACTTAAATTACGAGATCAACTTCAGATATATCTGTCGATTTTACGTTTGAACTATTATTTTGTTTGTTTTATGCTCTTTTGTGAAATAAAACTTTGATGTTTTTATATGCCAACCACACAATATATGCAATATTTTTTCCACATAAAACATTTTAAAGTGACATTTTTTAAGTAATAATTAATTGTAACATTGATTTTTTGTCTTTTTTTTTTTTTTCTCGAGCAATGGCAAAAAAAAGAAAAATAAACAAAGACAAAAGAAAAAAAAAACAGCCTGCATGGCAGCTTTGTGTCAACATTGCAACGTTTTCTCGTTAAATTTCACCTCATTCCACTTTTTTAAAATGTTTTTTTAAATTTTTGCAATACTATCAATTTTGCAATTTTTGCAGAATGTGTGGGGGGCCGGTAAACAATTAGCTGCGGGCCGCAAATGTATCCCGGGCTGCTCTTTGGACACCTCTGCCCTCAGAGGGCCGCATTTAACAATGAGTAATATATGAATATACATGTATATATACATAATACATTAACAATATATATTTTTACATAAGCTGCAAAATTGTTTTTTTTATTTTACTTTAAAAACTGGCAGCTCAGTCACCAGAATTTTACAGTAAAAGCAGTTGTTTTTTACAGCATATGAAAATTGAATAAATAGAATGGAATGGAGAAACAATACCACTGTTTGTAGCAGTAAAATTCAAGCAATAGAGCTGCCAGTTTTTGGGTTTTTTTAACCGTAAAATCTTGTTGTTTTAATGTTTTTTTTGTTAGTTTTTTAATGTTTTAGTGTCTTACTATATATGGAAAAAAACAGTACCAAAGTTGATTTTACGGTAAAAAAAACGTAAAATTTATTGTCGATTTTGCAGTCTACAATTTGATTGATAATTCATTTTGAAATCATAAGTTAAGCAGATAATTAAGTACAGTATTTATCTTTATATTAACACATTTTTTTTTGTAATACTAGATGTCAATGTGATTTTGATAATATTGAATTTCAAAATATATGCAATTAATGTCAAAAGGGAAAGAAAACAAATATATTTAGTAGGAAAAGAATAAGCGTTTTATTAACGCATATTATTTCCAGGCTTTCGTAGGCCACACAAAATAATGTGGCGGGCCAGATTTGGCCCCCGGGCCTTGAGTTTGACATCTGTGGTTTAAAGTCATATCCAACAATTGCGACAACGACTTTTTACTGGCAACTGAGTTCTGTTCTTTAATGACTTCTGCTGGTGGTGTGCCTCCAGATTTTTTCAACGCAAAAAATGTGCCTTGGCTCAAAAAAGGTTGAAAAACACTGCAGTAGAGTGATACGAGTGCACCAGCTTATGAGTTTTTCAGGATACATGCAAAAATTTGGGTCACAGTGAACCCCATAATAGCCGACCAAAACATCCAGTGTCTCAATTCGGCGGCTGCACCCTTTGCAGTGCGGTATTTGTGGGGTGCTGACGATTTGTACCAATTAAAAATAGTTCATTTCATTAGCAGAAAGGTTGCATCCGTGTACACTTTGCGTCCTTTCATATCCCGAGATCCTTTGTGCGCTCAACTCTGACAATTATTTTCAACACGGCGGCGCTACGCGGAGCGGAAAGAGCGACTTTATAATGTAAGTATAGCTGTAATTGTTATTTTAAATAGCTGAAAGCAGTCACGTCAAGCTGGGGTGACAGTAGTGATATACATTAGTGTTAAAATACGAGACCTCCACTATCGTAATGTTGAGTGACCTCTGTGCCCTGCCCCCCTCTTAACCCCGAGGGAGACCATATATCCGGCCATTGCAGACAACTTGGTGCCAGCTTTTTTTCAACGCTTGAAAGTAAAACTCAGCATCTTTTAACTTACATTTTTAGACCGCAAGAAGTTGACTTAATCATGTTCTATTAATGTGTGGGCGGAATAATGAAGTGTTGTAAATGTGTGCATCGATGTACCAATATTAGTTATTGCTGTTTTTTGTGTACATTTGCATGTTATTTGAAAATGTTTACTTCTATTAATGATTATTGTGATCTTGTGTTTAACTTTTCTGTTTTTTTTTTTTTGCTGTGCAGAATAATCAAAGAGGACTTGGACAACAACGGAGCAAACATAAATGACCCAAAACACGTATATGTCAGTTTAGATTTTCATTTAAAAACAAAGTACTTTTATAACCTATATAAATAAAAAAAACTAATGTGCTGAAACTGTAGTTGTTGTGATTCATTTCCTCTGCCTTCATTGCAAATAATTATATGATAATAAAAATATCATGCTATCCCAATATTTACAAACCCCGTTTCCATATGAGTTGGGAAATTCTGTTAGATGTAAATATAAACGGATAAACATTTTTTGTTGTTGCAAATAATCATTAACTTTAGAATTGGATGCCAGCAACACGTGACAAGGAAGTTCGGAAAGGTGGCAATAAATACTGATAAAGTTGAGGAATGCTCATCAAACACTTATTTGGAACATCCCACAGGTGAACAGGCAAATTGGGAACAGGTGGGTGCCATGATTGGGTATAAAAGTAGATTCCATGAAATGCTCAGTCATTCACAAACAAGGATGGGGCGAGGGTCACCACTTTGTCAACAAATGCTTGAGCAAATTGTTGAACAGTTTAAGAAAAACCTTTCTCAACCAGCTATTGCAAGGAGTTTAGGGATTTCACCATCTACGGTCCGTAATATCATCAAAGGGTTCCGAGAATCTAACATATACAAAGCAATTAGCAGGTAGCTAATTGCTTTGTATATGTCAGGAACATGGTTTGTCGTAATTACAATATGCGGGAGGCAGCGTGCAGGTAAAAAGGTATCTAATGCTAAAACCAAAAATAAACAAAAGGTGATTGCTGCTAAAAAAAGGCATTGAAATCTTAGCTATGCAAAACGAAACTAAAACTGAACTGGCTGCAAAGTAAACAACTTTTCCCTTGGAAAAGAGATCTTTGATCTCAATGGGATTTTACCTGGTTAAATAAAGGCTAATAATAATAATAATAAGAATGCTGGACGACAGCAAAGACTTACAGCGTGTGGAGCAGACGGCGTCCACAAAGTACATCCGTACATGACATGACAATCAACAACAAAATAGGAGCGCAAGACAAGAACTAAAACACTACAAACAGGAAAACACCAAAAAACTCCAAATAAGTCACAGCGGGATGTGACAGGTCATGACAGTACACCTACTTTGAGACGATAGCTATAGTGATGCATGGTTGTTTATGGTTTCAATTCATATCCAACAATTGCGAAAACAACTTTTTATTGTCAATATCAGCTGCTGAGTTTCATTTTTTAACGTTTTCTGCTGGTGGTGTGCCTCTGCATTTTTTCAATAAAAAAAATGTGCCATGGCTCAAAAAAGGTTGAAAAACACTGAGATAGACGGACAACATTCACGCTCACATTCACACACTAGGGTCAATTTAGTGTTGCCAATCAACCTATCCCCAGGTGCATGTCTTTGGAGGTGGGAGGAAGCCGGAGTACCCGGACGGAACCCATGCAGACAAGCAAACTCCACACAGAAAGACCCCGAGCCCAGGGATAGAACCCAGGACCTTCGTATTGTGAAGCACTTGCACTAACCCCTGTTGAACCATTTACCTTCAAAGGTGTATCCCGTGGTACCGCTGCATATGGCAACATCCTCCAGCCACCATTATTTGTGCACATGTAATAGCTCTCAACCGGTTAGGCAATCCTATTTTCTCATTGTTGTGTCGTGACCGCTGAGATAAATCGCCCGCCTTGCTTACATGAAAAACTTAAAAACAATTCCACCCCCGGCCCTCCGCCCCTTCTGTTTCGTAAACATTCATTAGCGAGCGACGTTGCGATAAAGACGAGCAAGCGAGCGAGGTTAGGCGAGGCGAAGGCACTAATGATAATCATTAAGTGTACAGTAACAGGCCCTCGCAGAGGTTAATTGAGTGCACATGATCTTCTCTTCCCGATAGACTCAAACCGAATTAGCCTGCCTGCCTGGAGAAGCAACAACGGCACAACTACCAGGAACAGACAAAAGAAAATGAGGGTGAGCACAGAGGAGCTATGAAAGCAACTTCCTTGTTTTGGTTATCTACAAGTCCAAGCTAGCTAATGAGAAGAGAAACGAGCGGGTCAATCCAAAGTAGTTCCCTGGTTCTGGTTCAAGGGATTCTTAGAACCTTTTGTCTAACCCGGTGGTTTTCAAAGTGTGAGACAGGCACAGCCTGAGTACAAAAAAATGCGCTAAGCCAACTTCAGTTAGGTTTAAAAAGGCGAAGTGATTTTTTTTTTTGGTTTGTACGGCGAGACATTAAAACGGATTCTGGAGTGAGCAGAAATATCACAAAAAAAGCCCCAGAAAATCCGCTTTTTAGGGAGTATGTTGGTTCTAACCAATCCTTGAAAAGAACAAGAACATGGAGACCTATTGGAAAACCTACGAGGGGACACGGGTGATGGCAGTGGATCGGACTACATTACCATGACGTGGCTTTAGGCACCAGCTATGGATCAAAAGACTTGTCAAGGAAGTTGGGGCTGGGGTGCTTAATTAGAACCTTGAGTTAATTTCTCCAAAACAAAACCAAAAAGTGACCCAGAACCTTAATTGATATACCCCAAAATCAATTAGTGAATCTGCTGGGAAGACCTGATCAGATGTGTGAGGCCTTATTTTAGGAGAGATAAAGCAGCATACCTACCCTTAAAGGCCTACTGAAATGACATTTTCTCATTTAAACGGGGATAGCAGGTCCATTCTATGTCATACTTGATCATTTCGCGATATTGCCATATTTTTGCTGAAAGGATTTAGTAGAGAACATCGACGATAAAGTTCGCAACTTTTGGTCGCTGATAAAAAAAGCCTTGCCTGTACCGGAAGTAGCGTGACGTCACAGGTTGTGGAGCGCCTCACATCTGAACATTGTTTACAATCATGGCCACAAGCAGCAAGAGCGATTCGGACCGAGAAAGCGACGATTACCCCATTAATTTGAGCGAGGATGAAAGATTTGTGGATGAGGAAAGTGAGAGTGAAGGACTAGAGTGCAGTGGAAGCGATTCAGATAGGGAAGATGCTGTGAGAGGCGGGTGGGACCTGATATTCAGCTGGGAATGACTAAAACAGTAAATAAACCCAAGACATATATATACTCTATTAGCCACAACACAACCAGGCTTATATTTAATATGCCACAAATTAATCCCGCATAACAAACACCTCCCCCCACCTGTCCATATAACCCACCAACACAACTCAAACACCCGCACAACACACTCAATCCCACAGCCCAAAGTACCGTTCACCTCCGTAAAGTTCATACAGCACATATATTTCCCCAAAGTTACGTACGTGACATGCACATAGCGGCACGCACGGACGGGCAAGCGATCAAATGTTTGGAAGCCAAAGCTGCGTACTCACGGTAGCGCGTCTGCTATCCAACTCAAAGTCCTCCTGGTTGTGTTGCTGCAGCCAGCCGCTAATACACCGATCCCACCTACAGCTTTCTTCTTTGCTGTCTTCATTGTCCATTAAACAAATTGCAAAAGATTCACCAACACAGATGTCCAGAATACTGTGGAATTTTGCGATGAAAACAGACGACTTAATAGCTGGCCACAATGCTGTCCCAATATGTCCGCACAATCCGTGACGTCACGCGCAAACGTCATCATACCGAGACTGTTTTCAGCAGAATATTTTGCGGGAAATTTAAAATTGCACTTTACTAATCTAACCCGGCCGTATTGGCATGTGTTGCAATGTTAAGATTTCATCATTGTTATATAAACTATCAGACTGCGTGGTCGGTAGTAGTGGGTTTCAGTAGGCCTTTAATGTATTTTTCCATTTTCTCACACTAACCCTTTAAAGATCCCCCAATAAGGACTATAACTGTCCCTGGAATGGGCTTA
>NC_084742.1:12180203-12257703 GCF_033978785.1 Entelurus aequoreus | reverse complement strand
GATGCAGTGTTGTAATGATTATGTTCTTAATTTACCACTAAATAATGCATCATTATTTTTTGCAAAATACGGATTTTTTTACATTAATAAATAGGGCGTTTAATATACAGCGTTCCTTCGCCACTTTGCGGTATCAGTGCAGTGCTGGTTTAAAAGTACAGATTTGACAACACATTTAGGTTTTCATGTTAAAATTATGTAGGTTTTAGAGCAGGGGTCCCCAAACTTTTTGACTCGGGGGCCGCATTGGGTTAAAAAAATGTGGGCCAGGGGGCCAAATATATATATATATATATATATATATATACATACATATACATATATACATTGTCTTTATATTCCAGCGAGTTAATCCGTTTTGTCATTTAACATCAATTAACATTCATCAACATTTAACATTGTCTCCTAGCCTGAGCGGCTAGGAGACACCGAGGGTAACAAGCGGTATAAAATGGATTAGAAAGGAAAGATAAAATTTAAATTAAAAAAAAATAAAATTAAAAAATATTTATAACACTTTTTTTTTAAACTTGGAACTTCCCGCGTGCCGTATTTTGGATGCTGGGGGGCCGGATCCAGCCCGCGAGCCGTAGTTTGGGGACCCCTGTTTTAGAGTGTATTAAGTGTTTTAAGAACATAGTGTGTGTAAGTGAGTGAAAGCTGTGTGGAGTGTGTCAAAGGCTTAAAGACTTGAAATGCATATAATATTAATCCAAATCTAAAGAAATAGTGTTCTTAATTTGTGGAAATACACTTACCACTGACAAATGGGGACATTTTTTTCTGTTTTGACGCCAGCTAGGTGTGGACAATTTCAAACTAAAGCAAAAGAAGAGTATTTTTTCTATAGTGTTTTCCCTATTTTCTAATGGAACAATGAATAAACTGTAATGACTCAATTTTAATAAATAAGTACCTCGGTATACGAGTGCTCCAGCTTACGGGTTTTTCAAGATAGGAGCTGTCTTTCAGCTAATTGTTCTAATGTGGGTTGCGAGCAAAACTTTTGAGTTACGAGCCTCCGCGCTGCCAGTTGGCGTAGCAAATGTCGCAATAAACCCCGTAAGAGAAGACCAAAACATCCAGTTTTACTTGGTAGCTTTAGCTCTAAACTAGAAATCGACATAACTCTGTTTTTCCAAAGGAAGTTAGAACTTCAGTGTTAAGAACAGTGCTGACATGAAAATGTGGATGGTATTCATTGAATAAAAAAAATAAATCATCAAAAACATGACCGAGCATGTAGTCGACTTGGTGAAGCAGTTCGAGGGTAGCACGCCGAGTGTGCACCACACCGAAGCACGATGGGTCAAAAACGCCAGCCAAGGATCTTAAAATATCTAATTGGCAAACATTTATCCATGAAAATACAGCTAAGCTGCTGATGGGTGTGTTTGGCAGAGAAGCAGCTAATTTTCCAATTTGACATTTTTTTGTTTGTTTAATTTTGTATCGGCAATGTGCCTAGGGCCAATGGCAAAACGAGTCACGGGCCCCAGATGATGGGGAAGTCCTTTAGCTGCCGCCTCACTGCCTTTGCACATGTCGATGCTTAGTTTTGTATGCACAATAATCAACACAAAATGAGCACTTTGGAGCAATACTCAGACTCCATTTGGCTTGTTAGCCTTCCATCGCTGGTCGTGGTTGAGAAGAGTTGTTAGATGTTGGGATGCTGGAAAATATGCGGTGCGTTGCAACAGTCAGCCTTAATGCATTGCTGCAGCGCGATTATTATTATTTTTTTTTAGATGTGCACATGATGCAACATGTGTTTGTGAGACGAGTTTCTCTATCGTGCTTGGGCGTGAGACCGGCGGGATGTGAGGCTGAAGGGGGGGAGAGGCATGCAGGCGTGTTCAGGGGTTCAAATGCATACCTGATGGCAGGTCTATTAGTCACTCTTTGGATGGGGGTGGCATTTTTTTCCAATATTTGTGGGATCGAGCAGCCGAGTCCCAAAGTTCAACTGGGCGACCGTTATTAAGATTAAAGATTAAAGTACCAATGATTGTCACACACACACACTAGATGTGGTGAAATGTGTCCTCTGCATTTGTTCACACACACACTAGATGTGGTGAAATTTGTCCCATCCCCTTGGGGAGCAGTGGGCAGCAGCTGTGCCGCGCCCGGGAATCATTTTGGTGATTTAACCCCCAACTCCAACCCTTTGTTGTCTATTGTATTGTTTTCCATACAAGATTTCTCATCTAAAAGTTGTAATTTTTGAAAGACATGATACATATTTAACTTAATGACCTGTCACAGACCCAATTGAACTCGAGGTACCACTGTATATTTAGGTGTGGCGGGATCGTCAAGTCTAATGAGCTTGTTCGTTAGTAGAATCACAAGAGTTGAGGCAGATCTTGTTAATTTTACGGTCATTGCATATTAGGTTTGCCGTTTCTTTTTAAAACCGAAAATAGTATAACTCTACATACCATTTAAGTCATGTTTATGCAGGAGGAGGGTGTCCAATTTGGTGTTGATCCAAATTAAGATTACCCGGTATGTGTCCTCTGCAGAGCTCTACTAGCAATCTGGCATTGTTTTTGTGGAAAACATACCCATATGCACAGGGCCTTTGCAAAGTAATTATCCGAGCAAGATCCGAGGTGTCAAGCATGCAAGCAGGAATTGTCCAAGGGGGGTTCTCGTATGGCTCGAGAAAAAAAGCAATTTGACGACTAAATGGAAACATATTGCATATGAATCATTTCTCATTTGCGTCCGCCTGGATCGTCATAACCATCATCATCATCAATGTCTTCCTGGGCCTGACATCAAGATTATTCAGTCAGCTCCATGGAGACAAAGAGAACATCTGCGTAAAAAATTCTAAGTGTTGCTGTCCGCGTCAAACGCACCTGCCTGGACTTTTTATTTTGGAAAGCATTAAAGTGTTTCGTCCTCTTTAAATGTGGCGCAGGGCAGCGAGGATGACCAATGTTCATTTTAAATTGTGAAGGTGTACATAGTGAAAATCAAAAATGGTCTCAGATTCAGATCAGATGAGCTTTTAAGGACATTTTTTATTTGTTTTTACAGACTTTTTGTCACAACAAAGTCAGCGTTTGACAGCATTTTTTTTCTGGTGGCGTCCATGACCCTAGTAGTAGCATTTGTCATAATTTGTCGATCTGAAAGCAACCGAGAACGAACATCGAGCGTGTGATGGCCTAAGAAAAAGCAATCATGCAAGATAAAGCAAATCCAAGGCAATGGGAGGGGAGAAAGAGGGTATTCTCACCCCCCATCCAGTTTAAAATCTAACTCCTAGTCACTCAGTAGCAAAGCAAAACAAAAGCTGCAAAAAAACACTACAAGTTCCAAAATGCTGCTCATTTTCGTTTTTCACCGTTAGTGTGACTTGTAGAACATTCAGGTGCTCCTAGTTGTTAGCCAGCATGGTGATTGGTCAATGGACACAGGAAATAAATGATGCGTCACCCACGCCAAAGCACAATGTGATATGTTAAAGCGGCTCTAGGAAGTTAATTCTTTGGGGGGCTGCGGGAGGGGGCAGAGGGAGGTTTATTAAAAATAATTTTAACCTTTCTTTAGTGGACAATTGTACAGTGCAATCAGGTCACACGCCATGGTAAGTGGATTGGTACAAAATAGCAACATCAGGTTTAAGTGCTGAGCCTCGTCTTTTGTTGGAGAGGCGTGAGCACCCCCCCTCACCCTCATCCTCACGTTAAATGGAAATGAACCCCCCCTAAAAAAATAAGAGAGACAGAAAAAACACATCTCAGAGAGGTGGGAAGAAGAGGAAAGGTTATAGAAACCACTAGACAGGCAAGATGACCCCTCCCCAGCTTACAGACAGAAGCAGTGAGAAGACAACAGGTTGATAAAGGTGAAGGGGCAGGGCCATCTTCTCTACAGGTGGTACCCCCGCTGAGTCTGCTGTGGGGGGCCGAGCGCTCATTCCCATAATGCCCCCCGCGCCATTCACGCCCATACCCCCAGCCTCCCCCTCACTTGAGAAGAGCCTTGATGCCGTCGTCTTCGGCTGCCTCAAAGGCGCTCATGCCGTTTGGACCCTTCTGGTTCTTGTCAGCGCCCTGCGGAGGACATGAATATTAATAACAGGTCAGGTGCCAAAGAGGCAAGGGCAGGCGTCACACTTGTAGCTAAAATACAGCTGCACAATTCCGATACCTCCTTTGGGGTTGAACTCATGAATGTTATAGAACCTTTCAACTGACACTAGTGAGCTCATTTAGAAAGAAGTATCCCCTTTATTAGACACACCTGCACTAAGGAGATGCTGCATTTATGCTGCCAGAAGAGTTATAAATAATAAATGATAAATGGGTTATACTTGTATAGCGCTTTTCTACCTTCAAGGTACTCAAAGCGCTTTGACAGTATTTCCACATTTACCCATTCACACACACATTCACACACTGATGGCGGGAGCTGCCATGCAAGGCGCTAACCAGCAGCCATCAGAGGCAAAGGGTGAAGTGTCTTGCCCAAGGACACAACGGACGTGACTAGGAAGGTAGAAGGTGGGAATTGAACCCCAGTAACCAGCAACACTCCCGATTGCTGGCACAGCCACTCTACCAACTTCGTATTGCTAATGACAAACACGGTGTTCAGTTAATAGCTCAATCTAAATGTACTATTGCACAGTTATTGGATTACACAGGTGTACTTAAAAGACAGGCCAGTGAGTGTACTGTACATAATGTTCTGCCGCACTTGGACTTTTACAACTCAGCATATTAATAGGTGTGTTTTCTCAACACGACTCGCTACGGCCCGTTGTCAGCACACTGCAGCGATCTAATGCCCGGGTCACCTATTGAGGTTAAATGGCCTTTTACACGGGTGGCTGGAGAGTGGGGGTACTAGTGCAGGGGCGGGGTCAGCTCCCACGATGCACACAAAAGGCGCGCTGTCTGCAAACGCAAGTGCGTATGAATGAGTACCACTAGTCAGCAGGCTCTTTATGTGCTTTAAACATGGCGAGTGGCACACAAAAAGACGGCAATGTGACATGTAGTGTTATACAGTGCAACCCATTTATATTGACCCCCTTCAGACTGGCTTACTGACCTCGACATGAGCCGCTGTCGACATCACCGAACATGAAAATACGCATTGCTCGTAAATTTACTTTTGCCAGAAACATAAGCATGGATGACAAAGGATTTTTCAACCTATGTCATTTTCCTAAATTTTTGGCAATTATTTTTCCATTTAGATTGCCTTTTTATAATATTTTAAACTGTGACCCAACAAAACTGCAGCGCTAATGTTGTTGTATGTCTTGATTAGAATGTCAATAAAGCTTCTGTAGAGGCACAAACCTTTCTTTCAGTGTTTAACAATAATTTTGTTACCATAGTTATTGTGGTAGAATACAGGTTAACACTACATTGATTTTATTTGGAAGCTTACTTTGCACTGAACAGGAAATCACTGAATATTTTTTCAATGCTGTGTCTTAAGCAGGCACCTTTTAGTAATGAGATAATTTGATAAGTGGGTCATCAACACAGATAATTGTTGACTCAAGTAGGTTCCCTTGTTCTACCTAAAATCATACATTTTTGATGACTGCATGGGATGGTATTCGAGGGCCCCTTTTAGTCAACTAAGCAAGTGATCCCCAACATTTTTGAACACAGACCGCCTTGCTTCTGTCAAACCTTGATGAACCAGTGGGAGGTGGTAGATGTCATAGTACTGTATACTATTGTTATGTAGCTATGTGTATAAAAGAATATCAAAACTATTTACATTGGTGCTAGGGCTGCACGATGTTGACAAAACCCCTAATTGCAATTTTCCTCTCCAAAATTGCGATTTGATTTTTTTATATTTTATATATAAAAATGCAAAAATATCGAGTAAAGGAAAAAAAATTACTTTTAGACTGTAACTGAACATATTCTTGTCTCGAGGTGCCACACGGAACAATATGCAATAATTTACTTAAAAAAATATTTGACTTTATGCAGACAGACAGAGCTTTTGTCGACATGCTCTTTAACTAAAGAATAATTGATCAAAACTATACAGCAGGCCTGGGCAATTATTTTGACTCGGGGGCCAAATTTAGAGAAAAAATGTGTCTGGGGGCCGGTATATCTGATTTTTAGAAACACTAATACAAAACCTCACAATAATGTCTAATTGAAGGCTAAAAACGTTATGACAGACCACCCTAAAATACGGAATGGAATTCCCAAAATGTAAATGAAAATAAAGAATGTGGGATTTACAATATTAACTATGAACGATAAAACACTGAATATTGACAACATATGAACGTCACACCCTCTCTCGATAGACATTATTTACAATCAAGCGAAACACAACAAAAATGCAATAAACACAGCGAAATATGAACGCAAAGGGAAACCCCCCTCCCCCCCCACACACACCTACAATCTGATACATCTGATATATCACTAAGCTTTAGAACTTTGTTGTAAAAATCTCTTTCCGCGTCTGTCTATGACACCCGCATTTCAGGCTGGCCGCTCTAAAAACACTCTGTGGAAACGCTCCCCACCCACATTGCTTGGTGCCTCGTCTGAGCTGCTGTGACTTAGATTACCATAATAACTTGTATATAATGCAAAAGCGCAGATTCCAACCATTGAAATACTTTGTATAGTTCAAGACTTCCGGTAATTTGAAAACATCACTGCACATCATAATGGCAGTTTCCATCTTAAAGATCTAAACAAATTATTTGGGAATGTCCGGCGGGCCTGATTGAAAAGCTTAACGGGCCGCATGTGGCCCCCGGGCCTTATTTTGCCCAGGTCTGCTATACAGTGTTTATAATGTAATGTATTCATGATATATAATAATGCAAGTAACCATTTGAAAGGATACAAACTATTATTTTGCATTACTTGTTTAGCATTGTACCCTAATTGAAAGGTAAATACATTTTAATTATCTTAAGTAAATTAAACAAAAAAAAATTGACACTTTTCTTTAAGCAAAGATTTTACCTAAATAGATATTGAACATCTCAAAGTGATTTTTTTCTATTTGGAAAAACGAGGTCAGACGTTGCCTTTTTGTTTGTAGTCATCACGCTTATTACAGCATTTTCGGTTGTTCGTCTGTGTTAATGGGCTCATATTGCCATCTGATTTCATGCTGATATATTACGGGACATTTGGCTTTGTAATCAAATTTTTTTCCTGCTGATTTTTGTTACTTTGAGGCCCTTCTCACTGGCTGTCACTAAAACGCCAGTGTAAGCAGGGAAAAGAAAAAGAAAACTCGATCTCTTGCGGTTATTTACCGCACTTATTAAAACCTTGATGTCGATTCGATTTCTAGTATTCGTGCAGCCCTAATCGGTCCGGGTCTGGAGGTTTGTTTTGGCCTTGAATGGCAACAAAATTACAGAAAAACAGACTACAGTGTTATGAGAAATACATGGTTGTACGATAACCAGGACGAGATACAACAACTGAGGCACAATTTACGAAGAAACCTGAATCCTACGAAAAGTGGGGCTCATGAAAATCAAGGTACCGCTGTAATCCAATCTGCACGAGGGGCTCACACTGATCATCGTGTATAAAAATACATAAAAATATAAACAACCTTATCTATGAGGAACTTGACACAGCTGGCATGGCCCTCCAGGCAGGCAGAGATCAGCGGAGTGAGGCCATGTTTGTCAGGGGCCTGCGAGGGAGGTAGAGAAACAATACTCAGGTATTTAAGGGCAAAAAAGACGATTGAGAAGGTAGCCAAGGTAGACAATGAGACGTTACGTTGACATCTGCTCCTTTGGAGATGAGGAACTCCACCAGGTCCTTCCGACCAAAGTCACAAGCATAGTGCAGAGGCTTCCTGCCGCCATCCAGGGTCCGGTTGACATCCTCTGCCTGCCACACAGAAAAAAGAAAGATCATTACATTATTGCTTTTATCATTATTATAAACACACAAATGTGGCCCTTTGTGACATGACTTCCTGCAACCAAAGCAAAGGGTCATTAGTTAAGAGCTCTCAGGTAGTTTAGGTGGATCTAGTTACGGTACAGTGTCAAATTAAAACACCTGATCCACTTTGAACATCTTCTTGTCTTCTGTGTTGTACAAGCCTTAGAGATACTCTTTAATTAAATGGGGGTCCTCATAGGACCAGATATGACCTAACATTGTAAAAAAAAAAGAAAAAAAAGAAAGAAATGAAAATTAAAAAGATGACCACCGGAAGACATTTTCTTGATCAATGATCTGGAAAATTAATGATTAGCCCTCGAATAATTGTGTATAATAATTCAGTTTTTATTTAATTATTTACTAAAGAAGGTTCTGCTCGATTAAAATCTTTAATTTGAAAAATTAATCAACTTTCTTTGAGTGGTGGGGAGACATCACAATCAAGACAATACAGCATAACCTGAAGTTCAAAACTTATTTTAACATTTCAAAGTGCAAGAAATGACAAACACAGTGAGGATACAAACAGCATGTTTACATGCTAACTTCACTAACCTGGCTAACCTCACTCCAATCACCTTACAGTGTTTTAATTAGATTTTTTACAGTATGACTTCTTTATAGTTGAACGGTTAATGTCGACCACCTGATTTGATGGGGACATCCTGTTTTTGTCCTGGTCGTGGAACTGTCTACCAACTCAATACTCTCCGCAGGATCCTTGAGGGTGCATGGGAGTTTGCCCAACCAGTCAACTTGGAGAAGGCATTCGACCGTGTCCCTCGTGAAGTCCTGTGAGAGTTCTCAGAGAGTATGGGGTATTGGACCGCCTCATTGTGGCGGTCAGGTCCCTGTATGATCAGTGCCAGAGCTTGGTCTGCATTGCCAGCAGTAAGTCGGACTTGTTTCCGGTGAGGGTTGGTCTCCGCCGGGGCTGCCCTTTGTCACGGATTCTGTTCACAACTTTTATGGACATAATTTCTAGGCGCAGTCAGGTCGTTGAGGGGATCCTGTTTGGTGGCTGCAGGATTAAGTCTTTGCTTTTTTCGGACGACGTAGTCCTGCTGGCTTCATTTGGCCAGGATCTTTAGCTCTCACTGCATCGGTTCGCAGCTGAGTGTGAAGCGAATGGGATGAAAATCAGCACTTCAAAGTCCTAATCCATGGTTCTCGCCCAGAAAAGGGTGGAGTGCTATCTCCAGGTTGGAGAGGAGATCCTGCCCCAAGTGGGGGAGTTCAAGTACGTCGGGGTCTTGTTCACGAGTGAGGGAAGAGTGGATCGTGAGATCGACAGGCGGATCGGTGCGGTGTCTGCACTGATGCGGACCCTTTATCGATCTGTTGTGGTGAAGAAAGAGCTCAGCCGGAAGGCAAAGCGCTCAATTTACCGGTCAATCTACATCCCCATCCTCACCTATGGTCATGAGCTTTGGGTTATGTCAGAAAGGACAATATCAAGGCGCTGCTTCTCCACATCGAGAGGAGCCAGATGAGGTGATTCAGGCATTTGGTCAAAATGCCCCCCCTCCCACGCCTCCCTGGGGGTTTACAGCAAAAATGAGCACACATCAGTTACAACTGGTGGAGACATTGCAGCAAGTCAGTGTAACGCAACAAATCATTTCCTGTAAAGCATGGGTGCCTAAACCTTTTCAAGTGAGGGCCGCATGCAGAACTAGAAAAGCACTCAGAGAGCAGACCTCCTCCGCCAGGCCCTACATCTCATTAAGAAAAAAATCTTGAATCCAGACCATGATCTGGATCACTCCCATAATTGAATCACTTGTTCCTAATCCCATTTCTGTAATTTCCGTAAATGTATCATCAATATGTGCCTATAGTTTTTTGAGCTATCTATGGTGAAATGAAAGACACAAAGTAAAGCCTCTTGTCAGTCATCCACTGGCTTTGTCTCTGTGGGTGGAGGCGGGATCATGAAATAATTAACCAACAAACAAACCCTGGCATTAACATGACCTCCTGGTGGAGATATAAATGGAAAGGCAAGGAACGCACTGAAATTCACTATATGCTAAACTATCTGAACAAAACATCTTAGCTTTGTGTTATACAGTAGGTGATAAGTGTAATATCTAATAATATATCTCATTAACTCATTAGATTGTTATAATATGCCAAAGTCCAATAAAAATATATATATATATATATATATTCGGACACCCCTGGTGTAATGAGTTTAAAAACACTGCTCTAACGTCAGCCACAATTAAAAGAAAATGTCAAGTGTTGGTTAAAGTGACGACTGGGGGCGAGAGGCTTATTCAGGAGCGCTAATAGAACCACCAAATGAGAAGATCTGAATCTATGCTGCCTTCTAACTCTGCTTAAGGTCAAGTACAGCACATTATTAGCACTCAAAAATGCTTAAACCATGTGCCGTTTGGCTGTCTGGAATATTACAGAGCAAAGGTCGACACACTAAGGCGCGCGACAGGTCCCATGTCAGCATTGGACAACATTAAACAAGCGGTAGAAAAAGGATGGATAGATGTTGACAATGCGCTGCCATCTGATGGAGTATATTAGTATTGTTAGTCACTGACCATTACATTGGTAACTGAGTGCACAGATGCAACATATAGATACCATTCAGACAGCCTTTCCCACCCACGGTCCGATTAATTAAAAACAACACAGAAAGTTATTACATGTGGTACAAAACACACAACATGCCCTTTGAATTATGGACAATATAAAAATCACCACACAGTTAAAATCCATTACCAAGCATTATGGGTAAAATGCACAACACTCTCCACAATTCCGACATGTTTGACTACGGCTTGGCAATATGGCTGAAAAACTATATCACGATATACGTTTTTTATATTGATAATTATTGATACTTTTTATGACTTATTTAAGCCTGCCAATAAATACAGTAAAACAATTTCCAACTTACCAGGGGTGCTATTTATCAGTGGAGAGGGTTTCTGGTAGCCAGGTAGAATGAGCGCGGCTAAGGTTATACAAAATTTAAAGTAGATTTGAAGGTAGCTGCAGATTTGAGACTCAAGATGGCAGCAGTGCATAAGCTATTGACTCATTAAACTGACACATTGGAAGTGTCAGGATGTTACCACACGTCTGCATTAAGACCAACAAAACTAATGACACATTTCTGTTATTGAGTTGATATATCAAGATATCACAGTTTTTCCTCACACTCCATGCAGTGAATCCACAGCAAGACAGAAAGATGGCAAAAACACTCCAGAGTAGCGTATGTGTGTGTGTGCTCCTTTAAGAATGGTGTGTTGGGTGAGTGATGTCAAGTGAGTGAGTGGAAGAGTGAGGAGAGGGAGCGAAAGCATGTGCAGCAGTCGTGGCGACAGGCGAATGTGTCTGGTTGTGTCCTGCAGAAATAAGAATAAAGCAACCAAATTGTCACGAGTCTGTGGCCTCGTCATTCCGACCCAAAAGCGGAGCTTAGCAGACCCATTGTCGGGTAAACCAGAGGGAACGTCTCCCCTGCGCTTCTCGACTACTACGGTCTGGGACTGGGAGCCGAACAGCAGGAAAGGTGTAACACTCAGTAGTTGATACTGTTATGTGATTGGCTGTTAGCGTGTCCCTCCCATTGCTCAGTGACACTTCCTGTTTCATGGGTTCCCAAAGCGCTATTGACTCCATGAAACAAATCTTGGTTCATAATTTCTGGTTTCTTCCGACCAAAAAATATAATGAATATTTTATCGAACACATTTTATATTGATATCGATTATGTGTCTATCGGGATATATATTGATTTCGTATTATCGGCCCAGCCCTATGTTTGACACATTTTAGCTGCTTGATATTACTGATTGATTACAGAGCTTTAAGGAGGTCATCAGTGTAGTAAGCAAGGTAGGGGTGGTTAACATACTCTTAGTATTCAATGTTTTATCATTTATACACACTTCACATACTGTACCTGCTCAGCGGTCTTGTGGTTAGAGTGTCCGCCCTGAGATCGGTAAGTTGTGAGTTCAAACCCTGGCTGAGTCATACCGGGGGTTGGAATTAGGGAATCACCAAAATGATTCCCGAGCACGGCTGCTGCTCACTGCTGCTGCTCACCTCCCAGGGGGTGGAACAAGGGGATGGGTCAAATGCAGACGGTAATTTCACCACATTTAGTGTGTGTGACTATCAGTGGTACTTTAATTTTAACTTTTTAACATATTGTATTCATGGGGGGTGTCAATGTGTTGTTTTTCAGTTTGTTAGCTAAAGCTCATAATTATTGCTTTAACAAACTGACCTGCCTCTGATAATATTGTAAATCCTACATCTTTTATTTTTGTGCAAAATTATCTTTTTTTTTTTATTCCTAAGAAACAGCGAATGTAGAAGGACTGGGAATGACGTGTACGCTATGACGCAGTTACGTACATTGCGTAAGTTGTTTACACGGGAGATGTTGAAAATAAAGCTATGTAAAGCCACACTGACGTCTGTCCCTCTTGTACAGAAAAAGGATAAAAAGCTCACTCTTACTTGCTCTCACATGAGTCCACTGTAACTGTCTATCGCTCACCCCCTGGTTGTTGGCAGTCGGTTGTGAACGTGCTTGGTTTGAAATGCGGCAGAGCCTGTTTTTTAAATGTTAATTTTGCAGACTATTACTCATTTAATCGTAGCTGCCAAAATCGCGGTTTGCAACACATACACAGAGGCCTAGAGGGCACCAACTTTCCAATTTATTTTACACAGTTTATCTCGCCCTCTCACGGCTTCTCCTACGCAATGACGTAATTACGTAGGCATGTGCGTTAGCTTTAGGTGTTGTTAGCTAATATAGCCATTTGGATGGCAAGCATTAGCTGTCATTGAATGTACAACATGACGTCAAATTGTTTGTTGCTTCTCTTGGACTGCTTTTGTATGTGTGCACGCGCGCCCTGCGCCTACGTTTTGACGAGACCGTAATCACTAATCATTTTTATTACATAAACACATACACTTTGTCATTGTAAAAAAATAGACAATTGTGTTCTGTTAAAGATAAGCTAGCCGGTGGTGTTCTTGTTATGTTTTGCTTTGGAAAATGTTACTGTGATGAAGTTGCAAACAGCACCATTAATTGTGCAGCCCCATGTCAGGGTGACTTTCCTGTTTTAGCCACAATTTATTTGCTCACTGAAGCACTCATTTTTAGTTTCTCTTCTCACTGCATGCAAAGAATCAACAGCGAGACAGCAAGATGGCGCAATCAAACTTTATATTTGAGAATGTTACGTGATTGCCTCTTTAACGTGTCCCTGGCATGACTCTCCAATCAATTACTGTTTTGCTAGGTTACCAGACCGCAAGTGCAATTGTTTATGCTTCATTTTTTTTCGGCCAAAAAATATACGTGTACATATCGGACGTTTTATCAAAAGCATTTTTCAGTGATATCGTCTACGTGTCAATAAATTGATAGTTTTATCGGCCCAGCCCTACTACTAATAATGTTAATGTTTCACTTGGACATGGTGATGAAGTTTTGTGCTCATACACAATGGTCTCTGGCGTGGAACGACGCACGCTTTACAGGGCCGTTCTCTGCCGCCTCGGTTGTGAAAATTATTAATTTAATATGCACCGGAGCCTGCTTCTTCAATGTTATTATCGCCGACGATCACCCTCATTTAATTGTGGCAGCCAAAATCGTGATTGTGATTAAAATTTGATTAATTGTGCAGCCTTAGCTTCACCTTAGTGTGTGTGATGTTTTATTAATGTTCTAATATCTTTATAATCTCGATGACAGCTGCGTTTATTTACTAAATAGCACCTGAACAATAAATGAACAAACTATTATGGCCTATCTGCAAATGCTGATTTAAAGGGATTTTGGAGTGTTGCCTATCGTTCACAATCATTTTGAAAGATAAAAAGACATACGTCTTTTTTTATAATGCATTCTAACTCTTAAATAAATGTAAAAAAAAGTTTGCTTACAATTGAGTCAGTGGGAGGTCCTCTATTCCGCCCATTAAGCCCTCTGAATAACCATCCAAAAAGCGCCAACAATATTCCTTTTAAATTTCATGATTTGAATATTAACCATGTATTAGTGATATTGTTCTTATATATGCTAACACAAACTATAGCAGCGTTCCTTTTTTCTTCGTGAGTATTATGGCTCATTGTTCATCTAAATGGGAATATTTAAACATCTCATCAGTCGGCATCCCAGTGAGAGCAGCCACTGTACAGGAAGTGATGTTTTTTATGTTTGTTGGTTCTCATTATGTCTGCAGTGAGTAGTAATCAGTGATGTTGACAAAGGAAAAAGCAAACAATGCATTTTTTTTTATTAATGCGCTGCTGTATTCTTAAAATGATCAAAATACATATACATTACATGTTATGAATGTGCCTGTTACTAAATTAAATGTATACTTACAGTGAGTATATAAAACCTTGATGGGAGTGTTTGGATGTTTTAAGCACTTTATAGGCTCCATTGTAAGCAAACTTTTGCTCGCACTTATTTATGAGTTAAAAACCATTACAAATGAAAAACACATGTGTTTTTGTCTTACATAAGGATTGTGACCGAAATTACCAAAAAAGTGCAGTTCCCCTTTAAAACTACAGATTAATAGGTGCGGTTTGCAACATGCTTAAAGCTACATATAAAACATTGATAGCATTAAAAAAAAAAAAGTTTAATCACAAATAAAACTCAAAACATTACAAATTTTGCCGCAAATTTATATATACTTCAATGTATGTATATTTAGTTCTTTAGGAACTTTTCGGAGTTCCTGCCAGCCAGGTTTGGAAGGTTCCCCCAACCTTAGGCCCTTTTCCACGAAGACGTTCAGGAACATTTGGTTCCTGGATCTGTAGGGTCCTGTAGAAGTGTGTGGTTTGTGTCTCCACCACATTTCACAGTTTAGGGTAGTTTATACAAATCAGGCTGATAATGTATGGAGGAGTGGTTTACTATTTCTATACTGATACCATGTAAACAGACAATATTAGGTTGAAGTTCTTTTACTTAAAAAGTAAACAAAATACAAAGCAATCATAAACAAAACAATATGATTTATAAAATATAGTGTACCAAATGGTTCATAAAAAGTTAGGCTTTGGTCCACAATGTCCAACAATCAAAGTCATCCTTTGAATAAATTATGAATTAATCAGGGTCAGGTGATTCTTTTTGATCCATTTCAGCTGTAAATAACAATATATAAATAATAAATGTCAGTGTTTATTTCAGAACGACAACAAACACACCGGCTTGTTAGCATTAGCATTCTGTTCACTTGAGTTGAGGCTAATAAATACACAAATGGAGTCTAACAGGCTAATTTTACAACATGTAATAAAGAAAATAGTTAAGATTTAATGTTATTCACCTTCGTTCCACTCGTGTACTGCCTTCTTTATTCCACATTTATCCAACAAAGTCAGAATAGTAAGCACCTGATGTCGCCGCTTCGAGTGCGGCTTCATACACCTCAGTAAATACGTTTAAAAGAGTCCATCCACTTCTCATAGCTTTGAGTAACACAATGAAGTTTGTAAAAACTAATAAACAACAATAAACTGCATGTAGTTAAAGACTAGAGCGGAGTAAAAACACTCCAAGACAGTTCCACTGATCAGCGTTCTTTAGCACTCAGATTCCCCACAAAAGTTCCTGCATTTCGAAAGCTCCAATCGTTCTTCTTTGTCTCTGTTGTCAAGTTTGTTGTAATAGAAATACACAAGAAATAAGAAATAAACAAGTCGCTGTGTAGAGGTGAGGGAGATCGATTTTAAGATGCATCGAAATTCGGACATGGACAATTATAGAATTGATTAATAAACATCAATAATCAATAATCGATTAATTTGTTGAAAATAAAGTAATAGACAGTTCTAAAATTTGGCTGACGGCAGCGAGCCACCTCACTGAGATTTCCGACCAGCTCCTTTATTATAGGGTACTTATGTTCCAGTTTTGCACACATTTAATAAATGTAATGGGAATTAATTTAACTGTTCCTTAATAAAAATGTACTGTTTTTAAAAGTTGCAAGTGATAAACGCTTATTTAGTGAAACGAAAAGAAATGTAAAACCGCATGAATATATATAAATTAATGATGCATCAATAATCGATTTTTAATCGAATCGTAGTTCCTGAATCGTAATCGTAATCAAATCGTGAGGTACCCAAAGATTCCCACCTCTATCGCCATGTAAATTCCGATGGTGGTCGTGGGTTTGTAAGAGATGTTTTAGGAACGCCCCCAACTGTGTTCAAACAATCAGCATTCGACAGCACAGCCTGAGCCCAAAAAGATTTCTGGTCGCTTGGAAAAGTCCCGCCTGCTAGGAGGAACTCCGAAAGGTTACGGGAAGAACTAAATGTACTTTTTGGTGGAAACACAGGAGGAACTTTATATACCTGGGTAAGTTCCTGAAAAAGTTCCTGCCGTGGAAAAGGGCCACTTATCAGTGGAGGGCTGTGCTGTTGAACGCTGATTGGTTAAACACAGTTGGGGACATTCCTAAAACTTATTTTTTGAACAAAGGACTGCCATTGCATAATGCTAGTCGACTTATTTATTTCTTGTATTCTATTACAACAAACTTCACAACGGAGAGAAAGAAGAAAAAGGAACTTTCGACTTGCAGGAACTTTTGTAGGACATCTTTGTGCTGAAGAACGCTCATCAGTGGAACTATATTGCAATGTTTTTACTCAGCCGTAGTCTTTAAACTTTATGTATATTAATGTTGTTTTATTATTTTTGACGAACTTCATTTCGATACGCGAAACGACGAAAAGTGGACATACTCTTTTAAAAGTATTTACGGAGGAGCCGAACTTGAAGCAACGACCTCAGCTGCTTACTACTCTTGAGACTTTGTTGGATAAATGTGAAAAGGGGGCAGTACACGAATGGAATTAAGGCAAATGAGATCAAATACTAATTATTTACTTAATTACATGTTTTAAAAGTAGTCAGTGACACTCCATTTGTGTATTTGTAAGCTTCAACCCAAGTGAACAGATTGCTAATGCTAACAAGCTCAAACCAATCTGTTTGTGTTGTCGGCGTGACATAAACACTGACATTTATTTTTTACATATTGTTATTCAGAACTGGAATGGACCAAAAGGAATCACCTGACCCTCGTGAATTCATCATTTACTGAGAGGACGATTTTTTGACTCTTGGACAGTGCGGACAAAAAGCCTGACTTTATGAACAATTCAGTACACTTCATTTTTAAAAATCATATTGTTTTTTATATTATTGCTTTGTATTTCATTTATATACTTTTTATTAAAAGAACTCTGACCTAATACTGTTTATTTATATGGTGGAATCACTGTATACATATATACTAAACCACTCCTCCATACGTCATCAGTCTGATTTGTATAAACTACCCAGAACTGTGAAACGCGGTAGAAACACAAACTTCTACAAGAACCTCAAGTTCATTAACTTTTGGTGAAAAACACAAATCGGATCCTGGAGGAACGAATAATGTGTACATGAAGAGTTACGCAAATTACATGGTGTTATCTAGCACCACAAATAGATTGCAGTCCTATGGGAAAATGCACCAGTCTGGGAGGAGAAGATGTGACTCGACTCACTGATATTATCTTTTGCCTTTGATTATTCCTAACGCTACACTGCTCTACTATATTGTATTTTCTTTGTGCCGGTGCATACACATACGTTAACCAAACAACGATCACATTAAGCGTTACAACAGTGGCGTGAGCCTGTAACCGGAGTCTCGCCAGATCCTTGTAGTTCGCTGAGCTCCACACAAGGATCTGGGCTCGAGGGTATTGCAAACTCCTTCAAAATAGCAAAAAATAATGAACCAACCAGGATCGCCGGGCGGGATTTCATAGATGTGACGCAGCGCCGAAGCGACTGTTTGATCCAAACAACAGTGGCGGCTGACATTGATTCTGCTATTGCAACTGTTTTGCGACATCGATCGTCCACTGACATTGCTGCGTTGTTTCAGTAAAAGTTCCCTAACTTTTCGCTCTGTCGTTATCCGATATGTCGGCTGTTCTGTTTTAGATTTCCCAGCGTCGCTCTCATCAGTGTCACGGGTTGATTTCAATGTGAAGTGAAGTGAATTATATTTATATAGCGCTTTTCTCTAGTGAGTCAAAGCGCTTTACATTGTGAAACCCAATATCTAAGTTACATTTTCAAACCAGTGTGGGTGGCACTGGGAGCAGGTGGGTAAAGTGTCTTGCCCAAGGACACAACGGCAGCGACTAGGTTGGCTGAAGCGGGGATCTAACCTGGAACTCTCAAGTTGCTGGCACGGCCACTCTACCAACCGAGCTATACCGCCCCTATATTGTGAGTGGTTGAAGTGGCGCATCATTCAAGATAACGGACAAGTGGTTCATCCATCCATACATCCATCCATCTTCTTCCGCTTATCCGAGGTCGGGTCGCGGGGCAGCAGCCTAAGCAGGGAAGCCCAGACTTCCCTCTCCCCAGCCACTTTGTCCAGCTCTTCCCGGGGGATCCCGAGGCATTCCCAGGCTAGCCTGGAGACATAGTCTTCCCAACGTGTCCTGGGTCTTCCCCGTGGCCTCCTACCGGTCGGACGTGCCCTAAACACCTCCCTAGGGAGGCGTTCGGGTGGCATCCTGACCAGATGCCCGAACCACGTCATCTGGCTCCTCTCGATGTGGAGGAGCAGTGGCTTTACTTTGAGCTCCCCCCGGATGGCAGAGCTTCTCACCCTCTCTCTAAGGGAGAGCCCCGCCACCCGGCGGAAGAAACTCATTTCGGCCGCTTGTACCCGTGATCTTGTCCTTTCGGTCATAACCCAAAGCTCATGACCATAAGTGAGGATGGGAACGTAGATCGACCGGTAAATTCAGAGCTTTGCCTTCCGGCTCAGCTCCTTCTTCACCACAACGGATCGATACAGCGTCCGCATTACTGTAGACGCCGCACCGATCCGCCTGTCGATCTCACGATCCACTCTTCCCTCACTCGTGAACAAGACTCCGAGGTACTTGAACTCCTCCACTTGGGGCAGGGTCTCCTCCGCAACCCGGAGATGGCACTTCACCCTTTTCCGGGCGAGAACCATGGACTCGGACTTGGAGGTGCTGATTCTCATCTAAGTCGCTTCACACTCAGGTGCGAAACGATCCAGTGAGAGCTGAAGAGCCTGACCAGATGAAGCCATCAGGACCACATCATCTGCAAAAAGCAGACCTAATCCTGCAGCCACCAAACCGGATCCCCACAACGCCTTGACTGCGCCTAGAAATTCTGTCCATAAAAGTTATGAACAGAATCTGTGACAAAGGGCAGCCTTGGCGGAGTCCAACGCTCACTGGAAACGTGTCCGACTTACTGCCGGCAATGCGGACCAAGCTCTGACATTGATCATACAGGGAGCGGACCGCCACTATCAGACAGTCCGATATGCCATACTCTCTGAGCACTCCCCACAGGACTTCCCGTGGTTCATCCAATCACATACAATGATTTTTTTTTTTACAAGGCCCCGCCTTCTGTAATACATCTCAGTCAATTAATCAAAGTTTACTTATATAGCCCTAAATCACGAGTGTCTCAAAGGGCTGCACAAGCCACAACGACATCCTCGGCTCAGATCCCACATCAGGGCAAGAAAAAACTCAACACAATGGGATGACAATGAGAAACCTTGGAGGGGGCCGCAGATGTGGGGACCCCCCCCTTGGCGACCGGTGCAATGAACGTCGAGTGGATCTAGCATAATATTGTGAGAGTACAGTCCATAGTGGATTCCATAGTGGATCTAACATAATAGTGTGAGAGTCCAGTCCATAGTGGGGCCAGCAGGAGATAATCTTGAGTGGAGACAGGTCAGCGGCGCAGAGACGTCCCCAACTGATGCACAGATGAGTGGTCCACCATGGTTCCCCACTTTGGACAGCTAGCGGCCTCATCTGTGGTCACCGAATCTGTACCCCCCCCCCCCCCCCTCTCCACGAAGGAGATAAGTCCCAGATCCTTGTGTGGAGCTCAGCGAACTACAAGGATCTGGCGAGAGTCAGGTTAGTGATTCTGTGCTGGCTCAAACAACTACACTTTTACCATGAATTGATTAACGTGGACCCTAGGGGTGTAACGGTACGTGTATTTGTATTGAACCGATTCGGTACGGGGGTTCTGGTTCAGAGGTGTACCGAACGAGTTTCCACACGAACATATGAAGTAGCCGCCTAAGCTAAAGTCTTAACAAGCTGCTCTGCTTTCTGCCTCTGTCTCCTACACAGCACCCAGCATTGTCCTACCCACACAACCATCTGATTGGTTACAACCATAGCGGTAACAGCCAATCAGCAGTGCGTATTCAGAGCGCATGGAGTCAGTGCTTCTGCGGTGGGGTTAGCAGATAGGTGTTTAGCAGGTGAGCATCAGGCAGCGGACTCTCCCCAAATTAAAATAAACACCTCCCAGTCAACTACCAGTAACATCACTATGAGCCCTTTGACCTTCTAGAAACAAATTGCAGCTCAGCTCGCTCGCAGTCCTGGCTTGAGGTGAAGGCTAATTAGCTTTTAGCGTAACGTTAGCTCATTTTGCTGTGTGTGTGTGTTAGTTCATGTGCGGTGTGTGTGTTACGGTAGCAGCCTAGTTTTGAATGGCAGGGTCCCTGCTATCACATGTTGATAAAAAATATAACATTTACATAATAAATCAACTACAGGCTTCCCAAATGCTGTAATAAATGAAGCATGATGAGTTGACTTGAAACTGTTTAATGTTGCACTTTAAATATGTAGAAGAAAAGTTTTGTCATTTTATTTAATCTGAGCAACAACTTGAGGCAGTTTAATGTTGATTAACGTGGGCAGAATTATTATAGTGTTCCCAATGTTAAAAGGATAAAGCCATTGTTTACAAATTTGGTAAATAAATAACCAACAAATGTATATTTTGTTGTTTTCTTACTGTACCGAAAATGAACCGAACCGTGACCTCTAAACCGAGGTACGTACCGAATCGAAATTTTTGTGTACCGTTACACCCCTAGTGGACCCCGACTTAAACAAGTTGAAAAACTTACTTTGGTGTTACCATTTAGTGGTCAATTGTACGGAATATGTACTGTACTGTGCAATCTACTAATAAAAGTTTAAATCACACCAGTCTCCTTTCTGCCATGATAATATCGGATTTTGCGAGCTAAAGCCCCGGCTAGCAGCTTTAGTCAAGTCCCACCCACAAATACGGCTATTGAAAGCTCTTAGCAACTGTCTCCATCACATAATATTGGGGAAAGCTGCTAAAAACCACAACAAATGCACATGTGTTGTTTGTGTGCACTGCCACTGTTGCTGAGTCGTGTGCTAGCTTAACACACCAACAGGTGTGCTAACTACACACCATAGCGTTTACTCGTAGGAATATCATTCCCATAATCATAACGAGTCAAGTTGGGTTTATTATGCTATGGCACACATTAATAAGAGTGAAGGAAAAAAATCCAAAATGGCTAAAAAGACGACTGATCCGTTCCTGTCACCGATGTCGCCTGAAAGACAGCACGTCATAAATGCTAACGCCTTGACTCCAGAAAACATTTATTCAAAACCAATATTTTCATTCCGGTGTCGTTTTGGTACAAACATGAGTTCCATTGTCGTTATATTAAATAAACAATTGTTTGTCGTTTATCAACTTGTCATTAGCCAACTCCGGCTAGCGTTAGCATGCTAGCAGGCTACCGCAACACTTTCCCCGGCCACTTGTCGGAGGGCTGCCGCGAATTAACTCGCTTCACTGGGCACAACACTTCCTTCCTTACCGTCTTTAGCATTTCAGCCACGTCGGCCAGGTCTCCGGTCTGCAATAGCCACGCGAGTTCTTTGTCGCCCATGTCGCCGTGCTTCTAGTGTGAGAGTGTTGGCGCCGCTAGCTGCTCGGCTTCAATGGCAAAGAGTGATGTTAACAAAAAGTTAGCTTCGTTGCTAGCAAGGAGGGGGGGGGGTGGGGGGGGTCTCTTCCTGTCGTCACGGCGGGGGCAAATTAACAGACTCAGTCAAATAAAGAGGCTTAACTTGAAGAACATATGTTTGATTTTAATGCTATATTAAAATATGGAAGGACGCAACAAAGAGTGAAACTAATAAGAAAGACCAGTTCGCAAAGAGGATCCGCCTTTCGAGCACCAGCACTTCCGGTGTCGTAACACGGAAGTTATCACCGCCGGACACCTCATTAGGTACACTTGGCACGTTTTAATGAAATACAATCGATTAACTCATAAAGACAAATAATGAACAATTATATTATTACACATAACTGCACCTCACTCAGACTATAGACAACATTGTATATTTGATTTGAGCGATTTGTATTTTGTATGAATTCATAATAAAATAAACCTGAAAATACATATCCTTCCTAAGCACTAGGGGTGTGGGAAAAAATCGATTCGAATTCGAATCGCGATTCTCACGTTGTGCAATTCAGAATCGATTCTCATTTTAAAAAAATCGATATTTAAAAAAAAAAAGTGTTATTATTATTATTATTATTATTATTATTATTATTTTAAATTAATCAATCCAACAAAACAATACACAGCAATACCATAACAATGCAATCCAATTCCAAAACCAAACCCGACCCAGCAACACTCAGAACTGCAATAAACAGAGCAATTGAGAGGAGACACAAACACGACACAGAACAAACCAAAAGTAGTGAAACAAAAATGAATATTATCAAAAACAGTATCAATATTAGTTACAATTTCAACATAGCAGTGATTAAAAATCTCTCATTGACATTATCATTAGACATTTATAATAATAAAAGAAAAGAACAGTGGCTTACACTTGCATCGCATCTCATAAGCTTGACAACACACTGTGTCCAATAATTTCACAAAGATAAAATAAGTCATATTTTTGGTTCATTTAATAGTTAAAACAAATTTAAATTATTGCAATCAGTTGATACAACATTGTCCTTTACAAATATAAAAGCTTTTTACAAAAATCTACTACTCTGCTTGCATGTCAGATCCTGCTGAAATCCTATGTATTGAATGAATAGAGCATCGTTTTGAATTGGGAAAACAATCGTTTTTGAATCGAGAATCGTATTGAATTGAAAAAATAATCGATTTTGAATCGAACCGTGACCCCAAGAATCGATATTTAATCGAATCGTGGGACACCCAAAGATTCACAGCCCTACTAAGCACATACAAATAGCATTATTTTTTAGTTCCCACTTCTTTAAATCCGACTTTACCATGAAATATTATTGTTTGGGGACGGCGTGGCGAAGTTGGGAGAGTGGCCGTGCCAGCAATCTGAGGGTTACTGGTTCAATCCCCACCTTCTACTATCCTAGTCATGTCCGTTGTGTCCTTGAGCAAGACACTTCACCCTTGCTCCTGATGGGTCGTGGTGAGCGCCTTGCATGGCAGTTCCCATCAGTGTGTGAATGTGTGTATGATTGGGTGAATGTGGAAATAGTGTCAAAGTGTTCTGAGTTCCTTAAAAAAAAGGTAGAAAAGCGCTATACAAGAAAACCCATTTACCATATACCATGTAAATCCTCCAAAAATGTTAAAGTTTTGTTACTCATTGTCCCAAAATTAAAAATTCACACTTTAGTTGTGTCCCTTGGTTTTAACTCAATGCTGTTACCCTATAATAATAATAATGGATTCGATTTTATATCACGCTTTTCTATTATTAGATACTCAAAGCGCTCACAGAGAAGTGGGAACCCTTCATTCATTCACACATGGTGGTGGTAAGCTACATTTGTAGCCACAGCTGCCCTGGGGTAGACTGACAGAAGCGAGGCTGCCAGTTTGCGCCTACGGCCCCTCCGACCACCGCCTATCATTCATTCATCAGTGTGAGCGGCACCGGGGGCAAGGGTGAAGTGTCCTGCCCAAAGACACAACGGCAGCAATTTGGATGTTAAGAGGCGGGGAGCGAACCTGCAACCCTCAGGTTTCTGGCACGGCCGCTCTACCCACTACGCCACACCGCCAGCTAGCTATTTTTTTAACGGCCCGCGGCACATTCTAAAAATACTATTACAAATGATGAAATAAAATAAAAAAAGTTGAATAAAAGAGCAAACATGTGAATCTTTGTAATCCACCTTTAAAAATATACCGTGCAATATACCATGCAAAGGTTTGTTTAGATTTAGAACTACTATAATGACATAGGCTCATAATATGCAACATGAGATATTTCAAACCCTCTTTTGATATAATGTTGACTGGGAAGCGATTCCAAAAAATTGATACACAGGGAACCGGTTCTGAACAAGAACCTATTTTCGATTCCCATCCTTATTTATCACAGTGCCTTTCATTTTATTACTGGTTGTAGCAACCTTGTCCATCATTGCACTTTGTATGCATAGGCGGACTGTCTATCTTTGTCAGTTCGCAGATTTCTCATATTTTCTTTTTTTAATATATAAACCACTTCTTAGTCTGGTTCCCCCTTATGTGTGTTCTTTTATGTGCAGAGATTCCAGTCGCTACAGCTTAAGGTCACATGACATACTTAGCATGTTTGTTCCTAGAGCCAGCACAAATCTTGGAAAACAGTTTTCAGATATGCTGCTCCATGGTCATGGAATAACTCACTAAAGGATCTGAGGTTACCTGATCTGATCTCTTTGGGGGAATTTCAGGCCATTTTACAGGGTCAAGAAACTGTTTCTATTGGGCATTGTACTTGTTTTTAAGTTGTTTTTACTGAAAAATTTTATACATTGTTTTGGACCCATCACATGTTTTCATGTTAATATACAATATGTAAATAATATATTTTCTAATTGTGGTGTGTGACTGCTGCTGTTTTTGTTGTTCTTATACGTATTTATGTTACCTTGTGTTGCTGCCCTCTTGGCCAGGTCACTCTTGGTAAAGAGGTTTTAACCTCAATTAGTTTTTGTACCTGGTTAAGTAAAGGATATTAAATGATTGATTGATATCAAAATGGCCTCCGAATGCTTTGATTTTTCAATGTGCGGTCCACAGTGAAAAATGTTTGGACACCCCTGCCTTAACACATTACCCTCTCTGAAAAAGTCACATAGTCCACAGGAAATCAATCAATCAATCAATCAATCAAAGCTGACTTATATAGCCCTAAATCACAAGTGTCTCAAAGGGCTGCACAAGCCACAACGACATCCTCAGCTCAGATCCCACATCAGGGCAAGACAAACCTCAACCCAATGGAATGACAATAAGAAACCTTGGAGGGGACCGCAGATGTAATTTTGTACATTTTATTTTTCATGTTATTGGTTCCTTCTTGTTGCCGTGGCTGTCTACTCTGATTTCAGAAACCAATGTTTTTTTTTTGTCATGTATACTGTATGTATACAAGACTCCATGAATCTGATTGTCAATAGAGCATCAACATGCAAAAGAAGAAATAAACAATATAATTATTTTTTGAATGCATTTACACTCAAAGTCAAATTCAAACTATGTTCATCAGCTGATCAAAAGTTGAACGAGTCAGTTTTTTTGTCATTTCATGTCACTTCCACACTTTAGTGATGACCCCCTGCTGCCTACGTTGATTTTACACATGACTCAAATCAATCACAAGCGAGCATGTAGCCTCAAATCAATGCTTTCTTCACGACTGTAATAATAATGTCTCAGGAGTTGCTGTGTCAGTCTATCAATACCTCGATATGATTGATTAGGACATTATTCATTCTTTACTACAGATGCCACAGAAGACTCCAAGCCAGATGCAAGTGTTGTTTGCACTAAACAGTAAGCTTTATCTGTACAAATGTAAATATCTCAGAATGATTGCAGCGCTGTTTTTTTACATTTTATTTTGACGACTCTCCCTGTCCCTTCCCTGCTGCATGCAACTTGAAATCTGCCTAGCAAAATGTGGCATGCACAAACATAGGCATGCACCTTGGAATCTGCCTGCCAAAAAATGGGTGCCAAAGGTTATTTCGGGGGTCAGGATCACCTTGCAATTTCTGCCTAGTAACAATGTGCAAATACGTTGAAAGGCACAAAATCTGCCTAGCAATAAGTGGTTGTCCAAAGGCAATTTACTGGTCGAGAGGTGGGTAGAGTAGCCAGAAATTGTACTCAAGTAAGAGTACTGTTACTTTAGAGATTTATTACTCAAGTTAAAGTAAGGAGTAGTCACCCAAATATTTACTTGAGTAAAAGTAAAAAGTATGTTGTGAAAAAACTACTCAACCACTGAGTAACTGATGAGTAACCTGTTCGTTTAATGATGACGGCAACAAATAATGCACAAAAACATGAAAATAGCAATGAGCAAATTCAGAGCCAGGAATATCTCTTAAGCAACTAAAACAATAATATATATTAAATAATAATACATTAACATAAAATAAATTAAGGCAAATTGAGCCACAATAACTTAACAGCACCATAGGCTCAGTAGGCAGAGATTACAAAGGAAAATAACAAGTTAGCCTTTAAACCATAAACTGATAGGTGTGGGCTGCACCTGGGAACACGCTGTGCACTTCTGATTGGTGTTTCTATGCATGCGTGTGTGCGTGTGCTACTATGCGTGTGTGTGTGTGTGTGTGTGTGTGTGTGTGTGTGTGTGTCTCTGTCTGTCTATGAGGCTGCAGTGCGTTAATAAATTATACCCACACGATGTACATTTGACAGGGATTCATAGCAGGGAAGCTAACATCAGCCTACGGTGACAGCCAAAATATCTACTAACGTTACTTACCGCGATGTGCTTCCTCAAATTTGACGTTGAGTTCATGTAAGCTTAAGCTTGTTGTTGTTTGCCGCCGAAACTTTATGTGCAGTTAATCATGTGACCGCCTGGTTCTGTTTGATTGGTGAAACGGAGTCAAACGTCACCAATGACTGCATTTGATTGGTGAAACACAGGCATGCGATAGATCCTACTTTGAAGGTTTGTGTGACAAACCAAAACAAACAAAGCCTGCATTAACAGATCGATAAAAATCAGTAGCGAGTAGCAAGCTGAATGTAGATAAATGGAGCGGAGTAAAAGTAGCGTTTCTTCTCTATAAATATACTCAAGTAAAAGTAAAAGTATGTTGCATTAAAACTACTCTTGGAAGTACAATTCATCCCAAAAGTTACTCAAGTAGATGTAACGGAGTAAATGTAGCGTGTTACTACCCACCTCTGCTAGCAATTAAATGTGTTATAATGCTAAGATGTGCCCCATGAAATCCAGCAACTGACAGTCTGATTTACTAAAGGTTTGCCTGCATTGTAAAAAAAATAATCTGCAGACTTTACGGTAAATACTGGCAGCTGTGGTTGTTAGGCATTCACCATAAAAAATACAATCACAGTACAGGACATTCCGGTATGCTGATGTCTAATCCGTTTATAGTTGATAACTGTTTCTGCTTACGGTAAATTCCTATGACAAAAACTGATATATTGTTAAGCTGTTTACGGTAAAATACTGGCAGCTGTGTTTGCCAGGAATTTAATTAGGGCCAATTTTAGTGTTGCCAACCAGCCTATCTCCAGGGTCATGTCTTTGGAGGTTGGAAGACTCGCAGACAACCCATGCAGTCACAGGGAGACCATGTGTTTCAGAGACAAGTGAGCGGTACATGAGGATTTTAACTTGAAAGTATTTGTACAACCTTTCACTGGACAACTCACAACACAGCCATCCGCAACATGTTCCTTCAAGTGAGCTATTAAAAATTAGCCTTAAATGCTTTGTATCTGTATGCTGCTTGCAACCAGTTCCAACACACTTAAACACACAGCGCATTTTGATAGTTTACAATAAAGGACATAGACATAACGCCTTAATGTCTGAAACAAGTCAACGACTTGTCACAAAAATACAAGAAAACATGTTGTTAGTCAAAAGTTAACCAGTCTAATGCTTTTACACAACTCCTAAGGGAATTAAGGTATGTTGTAAATTTAAATCTACAATCTGCAAAATCTTTCATTATGACAGACTAATACCAAACATTTTAGAGTATTTGCATGCTCGTGACATTACAGTTTTTGCAAATGCATTGTAAAATTTGTCATTATTCTCACAGTAAAGTCCTGTGTTTTCTACTCATCATAACCATAGTAATTTGGGTTATCTACTGTGCAGTCCATTTTGCGTCTCTGTCTTCATTAATATATATGCGGCATGGCGTAGTGGGTAGAGCGCCCGTGTCAGAAACCTGAGGGTTGCATGCCGTTGTGTCCTTGGGCAGGACACTTCACCCTTGCCCCCGGTGCCACTCACACCGGTGAATGAATGTTGAATGAATGATAGGTGGTGGTCGGAGGGGCCGTATGCGCAAATTGGCAGCCACGCTTCCGTCAGTCTACCCCAGGGCAGCTGTGGCTACGAAAGTAGCTTACCACCACCAGGTGTGAATGCATGATGAGTTTTTAACATGTAAAGCGACTTTGGGTACTTAGAAAAGCGCTATATAAATCCCAGGTATTATTATATGCCTATCATCAAAACACCCACAATATTGGGAGAAGATGCAACTATATTATACAGCACGTGTAATATGATTTATCAACACTCGTCACTGTTCTGTGAGGAAGAATTAGCGTTTTATTCAGCACCTCTGAAAAGTATGTGCAAACTGACACGCAAACGGCCGTGAGAAAGGATTGTCTCTCCCGCTGCAAAGACAGACGACTGACAGAGAATCGTCCGTCTACATGTGTGTGTCAACATATTTGCATGGAAATAAAAAATATTAGAAATATTGTTTATTCAGCAACATCCTTTTATAATTTTATAGCTGCATGCTTAAGGGGCTGATTATAACAAAAATCAAACTGAGGCATTTTGGTGCCTGCTGGCATTTTTTTTTAATGCTGATGTTTTTTTTTAAAATTTATAATATACAATATATCATAAATATATCTACTATATGAAAAAAAAATCTTGACGTATGCAATTTTTTGCATCTTTAGCACAGTAAGTGCAGCCTCTCTATGATGTGCGCACCTTCAGTGCTGAAAAAAAGGGGGAAAAAAAGGGTTTTGTTGTAGATGCACTGTACGATTGTGTCTAAAATGCCCATAAAAAGTGGTAGATGTCTCCTGCATATCAGTAAACATAGCAAACGCCACGGGTAAGAGCATGATAAAATGCATGCATAGTAAATTATCAAGTGTCTCCATGGTAATGCCTCCTATAATACACGCAAAAATCCTCATTTAAATAAGGCGCTCCGCACCACTTTTAAGTTGTTCACGCAGTCTTAGTAGATCACACGCAACACGCCCACTAACAGTACTCGTTATTTTACAGATTGCACACATTGTTTTGCGCTTGGTATTTGGATCTTAATAAATCCGGCCCTAAATGTGCTAGGGTGTGCCCCTTTGTAAAGGGTCAGGCTGGCCATGCAAATTCTGCATAGTATGTCACATGACTCAGGTGTGCCCTTCAAATTCTGCCGAGTAACAAGTTACTGCACCAAAATGACAGGAAAAACACATTTGTGTGATTTTAGTGATGCACGTAGATTGCTAAAATGTTATTTTTGCTGTTAAATGTCAGGATAAATCACATTTAATTTGCAGTGTGCGTGGTTTAGTTCATCAGGGTAGGGTTCATTTTTTTCCACATAAAATATTTAAAAGTGGCTTCATGACATGACTGTTAGACGAAGATGAGGCTGCCCTGCTTGCCGGTGAACAGTGTGATTTAATTGATGTATTCACGGCAGAAGCAAAGTTTCTGCCTGAGTGAAATCCCAAAGTGATTCTTTCCTTCGGTGTGACAGCGCGCCGCCTCCATTTTTCAATCCATTAGCGGCGCTCAGGCAGGCGACAGACTCCGGCGACCGCAATACAGTACGGAACACTGGTCATCATAATACACTCCTCCCTTGTTGGCGGTCCTCAACTACAGTATTTCTCCTCAAGCGTGGTCTCCTCCCAGCCCCCGTCCCTCTGCCCTCTATTTTTATTCAATTAAAGCTCCCTGCGGCCCTTCATTGCCACCATTAGATTATAACTGATGCTGTAACATTGGAATTATTCAATTTAGTCGACTAATTTCACATGCAGGGCTCATTTTGGCATTTCATTTGTATGAAATAACAATACAAAGTAGTCCCAATACAATGGCGAGGTATTGCATCATTTTTGACTCAATTACCAATTTCAAATGTGCACATTGCGAGATTGTGCAGGGTAATGAAACTAAGCTGGAAATGCACCACTCCCAGCTAATAATAACAACGTCGCAGTCACACGAAACAAGTCATTTTGAGGAAGTACATTGCAAAACTTGGCTTTGATTGATGGCCATTTTTTGGTAATTCACGATATGTCCCTGCAGCCTTTATTGCATAATCGTATACTTCAGATGACTAATTACACACAAAAAACAGTGTTTATTTGGATTGTGGTTTCATTTATTTATTTACTTATTTTTATTCGCACAATATAAACAGTATGGAAGGTAACATTGTTAAAATACATAAAGACAAGAAACGAGTAATGAGAAATACGTAATAAGAAATAAGTGCAGGTGAGAAAAGAAACCCAAAAAGGGCTTATGCAAGGTTCTCACCTAAAGCAGTAAACTAACAAATACAATTAAACATAGTATATAAAAAATAAGACAACAATAAGTAGTCTACCGTGTGTGGATTGACTCTAGGTGTGTGTGTGCGTGCGTGTGTGTGGGCGTGTGTGTGTGTGTGTGTGTGTGTGTGAGGAAGTATAGGGCTACATTATAAGGTAGGAAGAAATGGAGAATGTTGATTCATCAGGCTGGCCCTTAATCTATGTTTAAAGTTACTGAGTGAAGATGAGGAGTTTGCAATACAAAGGTGAGTATTCCAGATTAAAGAACCTCTGTGTTTAATGGAAAAATGGCTGAGAGTGATACGGCCAAAGATAGGACGGAGATGATCAGTTTGTCTGGTATTATGATCATGAACTTGCGAATTGGTCTTAAAATAATATTTGAAAGGTCTAGGAAGCGTATTACTTTTATCGATAAAATAAGAACACTGAACTGTGTTAATATCATAAATAGATAGTACATTTAGTTTCCTAAACAGAGGAGCAGATGGAATAAAATAGTTAGAGGAGGTAGCTATTCTTACAAATTTATTTTGCATGATGAATACTTTGTGTAAATTTGATGGATAGGTACTAGCCCAGACAATATTGCAATAGATAAGATATGGATAAATTAAACTGTAATAAAGAATTACGAGGCATGCCTGATGAACCAAACCCCTGATTCTTCTGATGATACCAAGAGATCTTGACACTTTGTTGGTTACTGAACTTATGTGTTCTGTCATGACAATTTTTCATGGACTAGGATACCTAGACATATGGTAAATGAAACTTGACTAATTTCGATTCCTCCAGTAGAAATCTTAGCTGTCTGTTTACGATATGTTTTGTTTTTGCTTGCAAACACAATAAAGTTGATTTTTTTTTACATTTAGTGATAGCCTATTAACAAGAAACCATTCAGATAGCACAGCTATACCAGAATTAGCTTCCCTAATGAGGTTTTCAAATTTCTTGTGAGTTAGGATCAAATTTGTATCGTCAGCAAACAGAATCGGTGTAAAGGATGAAGATACCAGGTCGTTCATGTAAATGATAAATAATAGGGGTCCAAGTATAGATGCCTGAGGAACACCACATGACATCTTAAGTTTGGATGAAGAACAACCATTGACATACACATATAAACATAACTACACAGCCATTAAAAGTAATATTTTGAAAACCATAGATATACAATTGATCAAGTAAAATAGTACAATCAACAGTATCAAAAGCTTTAGAAAGATCAAGGAATATGCCAAGAGCAAATTCATTCTTATAAATGGCAGTATAGATATTCTCAACCAACTGAACAAGAGCCATATCGCTGGAGTAATTTTTCCTAAAACCATACTGGTGTTCATAGAGGATATTGTGTTCATTCAAGTGGTGCATCATTATTTTATAAACCAGTTTTTCCAATATTTTAGAGAAGCACGGTAACACTGATATTGGCTGATAATCATTAAGAAGTCTTGGATTTCCGGATTTATGCACAGGAGCAACTTTGGCTATTTTTAAGTCTGATGGAACCTCCCCAGATTGCAGGGATAGGTTAAACATGTCTGTGTGTAAGGGGTTTAATAAAATAGGAGGAAACTGATTTAATCAATGAAGCACATATATCATCATGACCAGCTGCTGATATCTTCAAGATATAAATTAATTCCAATACCTCTGTTTCATTATTATCTTCAAACTGCGAGTAGGGAAATATACCTTAACGTAATCTAGATGATTTCTATTGGGTTTTCCCATTACCTTTGACAGTGCTGAACCCACATTTGCAAATAAATTGTTAAATTAATTTACTATAACAACAGGGTCATTGTACATCTTTTCACGATCTTTGAACTGAGATATTAGGTGTGCATTCGATTTTATTTTGTTGAGAAGTTCATTGACAACTTTCCAAGTGCATTTACAGTCTGATGAGACTCTGAATTGATTGGAAAAGTACTTTTTCTTAGTTATCCTCAGCAAATGATTAAATCGCAGAATTAAGTGGAGTGGGATTTATGAAGTTTTTTATACAATTTATTTTTAACAATAGAATATTTTTTTAGACGTGTTGTAAGCTGGAGTTTCCAAAGGCCTTCAGCCACTTTCTTCCTGGGTGTAATCAAAGGAAAGCAGCAATGAACGGCAGAATTAAAATACTTAATGAATGCCTGGTGAGCATGCTGTACATCAGAATGTTCATAAACATCATCCCAAGAAAAATTGCCAATCAACCTCTTAAAACCGTTCAGTATTCCTAGTGTTAAAAATTCTAAATTTAGGGCTGTTAGTGGCTCCCACATGTTCAGTCTTATTTGGCAAGGAAATATGGAATACAGAAAAGTGATCTGATGTATCAGTTACCAAAATACCTGATTGAGCTACATTATTTAGCAAATTTGTAAAGATATTATCAATAAGAGTAGCAGAAGAACAGGTTACTCTTGTTGGCCTGCAAATCACAGGATAGAGACAGTTGAAGTACGTTGTATTCAGAAAATCAGCAGTTGATACGTGATCTTTTTTAAATAAATCAATGTTATAATCCCCTAGAAGGAAACATACCTTCTTTTCTTTATTAATTGCATCTAGTGTTAATGAAAGAATAGCATTGAAGGGTGTTATATCTGTATCAGGGGGTCGATAGATACATCCTACTATAATGTTCTTGCCATTAAAAAATGAACATGAAGGAATTTCAACAAAGAGAGATTCAAAGTCAGTTGAATGATCATCCCTAGCATAAAATTAAAGCCTGTTATGAACATAATTTGTCACACCACCTCCTGCTCTTTCCGATCTACAGGAACAGCATTATATAAAGACATATCATAAAGCGTTTTTGTTGATTCTGAAAACCATTTTTCTGAGAGAGCAATGATTGAAAATTCATGATTCAGGGAAGATAGATAACTTACAGCACGGTCATACTTATTAGGGCTATTAAGGCTATGCACATTCAAGTGAAAAGTAGAGAACACATGTGAGTTGGAGTTGATACTCTGATCTATTAAATGTTTCAGCAGAGTGGTATCCACTAGTGATGGTTTCATTTGAATATTTTAGACAATTCAGGTCAGTGTCAATGCATGTGTTGTATTTATTACTAGAATCAATTTCGATAAGATTGAATATCCTATCATTATAAAAGTTATCTACAGTGTCGTTCTTACTTGATAGAGTTTCAGGTTCAACAGAAGTAAATCGTTTACATTTTGTGGAGACACAAAACAATGATCAGTCATGGTGAAAGAAAAAGAAAATAAATAAAAAAAACTGGACAAACTGTTAAGATTTAAGGTCTACAAGCATTGCTCTAAGTATGATGAGGTGGGTGAACAACCAGCTTGTCATACTTCAAGTAGGCAATGTTTCCTTTCTGACTTTCAGCTTTCAGTTGGGGCAACAGCTCATTTCTTTCTTGTCTGACAATGTCGGAGAAATCTTCATTGATGTACAAGTTTGTGCCCTTCAGGTTCTTGGCACGTTTGAAGATTTCTTCCTTGTCCTTGAATCTGAGGAGCTTGATCACTATTGATCTTGGACGACCAGTGGGTTCAAATATGCCTGCTAGATGAGCTCTCTCAATTTCCATGAGTTTGGGGTCAATTTTAAGATTGTCAGTGAATAGTTTTTTCACTTTGATGTCAGTATCTGACCAAGATTCTGCTTTCCTATCAGGAATGCCATCGATGACTATATTGCTTCTCCTAGATTGGTTTTCCAGGTAGTCTAGCTTTAAAAAAATACTTCCTTTTGTGGAGGTTAGGGTGGATGTCTGCTTGTCAGCCAAGATTTTACCAACCTCCATACATTTGGCATTACTGTTTTTCAAACCATCAAGCTCAGCCTGGGAAAACTGTAGGCTGTTTGTTTAACTATTTAATTATCCTAAACATGTTGGCAACACAGCACGGTGGCACAGGGGTTAGTGCATGGGCCTCACAATACAAAGGTCCTGGGTTCGGGGATCCCGGACCCTGGAGTTTGCATGTTTTCTCCGTGACTGCGTGGGTTCCCTCCGGGTACTCCGGCTTCCTCCCACCTCCAAAGACATGCACCTGGGGATATGTTGATTGGCAACACCAAATTGGCCCTAGTGTGTGAATGTGAGTGTGAATGAAAATAACCAACATTAAAATGCAGTAACTTAGTAGGCCTAATTATTCATTAAAAATAAAGCAGAGGTTTGGTTTTGCAAATGTATTTAATATTTTTGGTCACTGTAACATTAAACACAGTTTGAACAGTTACACTGTGTTTGAATATAGGAAGCTAAAACACTGTACTACAATCAAGTGATTCTTTGACGTACCACTAGATGGAGCCCGCGTGCCACTAGTGGTACACGTACCACAGTTTGAGAAACCCTGCCATATAAATGATAAATGGGTTATACTTGTATAGCGCTTTTCTACCTTCAAGGTACTCAAAGCGCTTTGACACTATTTCCACATTCACCCATTCACACACACATTCACACACTGATGGCGGGAGCTGCCATGCAAGGCGCTAACCAGCACCCATCAGGAGCAAGGGTGAAGTGTCTTGCCCAAGGACACAACGGACGTGACTAGGATGGTAGAAGGTGGGGATTGAACCCCAGTAACCAACAACCCTTCGATTGCTGGCACGGCCACTCTACCAACTTCGCCACGCCGTCCCATATAATAACTTTAGTCACTGAAAAGAGCTAGAAATGACGTCTCTACCAAAGGGACCGTGTCACATTTATTGTATGAGTGCGAGAGCCGGTCGCAGGGGTCTCGCAGTGGCGAATATCTTTAAATTCAATAAAATGCAGTTAGAAGGAGAGGAAGTAACCATAAAAAACAAAAACCTGCATGAGGGCACAAGAGGAAACACCAGTTATGAATAATTTCCCACTCAATAGACCTTTACGCTGCGGCGCGTAATCGCACGAATGTCTTAAATCTCCGCTGATGCCTGCAATGCAGAGATAATGCCTTTTTGTTTTTTTTCTCCTCGAGGATGCAAGGGAGTCTCATGCAAGTTATACGAGGGTGTAAAGTGGAAGGTGAGGAGCCAAAATGCCTCTCGGAGACGCCATTCTTTAAAGCGTCTCGTTCACGTCGACGCCCTCTAGAGGTGAGGCTGCAAACGTCTTGGCCACCCGAGGTGTTACGAGGCCCATAAATAAGCAGAGCAGGTGTCGATTGTTCACCTGTGTCACCTTCCATCATCTGCTCCTCATTCCAGCTGCTGTCACCTCGTCCATCAGTCCACTCCTGTCCTGGACGGTGGGGAGGGGGGGGGGGGGGGGGGGGTTAGGGGGAGGGAGTGCCTGTGCTCCCTGTGCGAGATGTGAGACCTGATAGGATGTGACAAGTTTATTAGGCACAAATCAGGTGGGCCCGACGATCCATTCGGGGGACGAGCGCCGCCCCGAGACGGCGGTTTTCGTCACGGGTGGCGGGATCCTCTCCTCGCTCTCGCTTCTCATCCATCTCTGTTTATTCAAAGCCTGTGGGCCTTGGTGAGATATTATCAGTGCTACCCTTCTGCAGGGGGGTGGGTGTGGGGGGCTGGGGGACTTGTGGCACCAGGTTGGAGGCCATGACACCGCATGGTGTATCCAGAGAATAAATACAAATATGAGCCTACATCAGGGGTCGGCAACCCAAAATGTTAAAAGAGCCATATTGGACCAAAAATACAAAAACAAATCTGTCTGGAGCCACAAAAAATTAAAAGCCATATTACATACAGATAGTGTGTCATGAGATATAAATTGAATTAAGAGGACTTAAAGGAAACTAAATGAGCTCAAATATACCTACAGATGAGGCATAATGATGCAATATGTACATATAGCTAGCCTAAATAGCATGTTAGCATCGATTAGCTTGCAGTCATGCAGTGACCAAATATGTCTGATTAGCACTCCACACAAGTCAATAACATCAACAAAACTCACCTTTGTGCATTGATGCACAACGTTAAAAGTCTGGTGGACAAAATGAGACAGAAAAAGAAGTGGCCTAAAACACGTCCTAGAAAGTCGGAGAAAGTTATACATGTAAACAAAGTATGGTGAGTTCAAGGACCGCCAAAATTAGTAGGACAAAACGGCGCTCGCCAAATACTCGAATCAGTGAAGCATGTTTAATATAAACAGTGTGCTTTATAACAATTAGGGAGGTTTGTGTCATGTTTGTCTTCCTACAGAAACCATATTAAAATATTGTGGGGCGGTATAGCTCGGTTGGTAGAGCGGCCGTGCCAGCAACTTGAGGGTTGCAGGTTCGATCCCCGCTTCCGCCATCCTAGTCACTGCCGTTGTGTCCCTGGGCAAGACACTTTACCCACCTGCTCCCAGTGCCACCCACACTGGTTTGAATGTAACTTAGATATTGGGTTTCACTATGTAAAGCGCTTTGAGTCACTTGAGAAAAAGCGCTATACAAATGTAATTCACTTCACTTCACTTAAAACCAAAAATATGTCTTTTTCCATTTTTAATACATTTTTGAAAAAGCTCCAGAGAGCCACTAGGGCGGCGCTAAAGAGCCGCATGCGGCTCTAGAGCCGCGGGTTGCCGACCCCTGGCCTACATCTTCGATAAAAGCACACAAAGTAAAGCCCCGATGACCCTTTTAATAAACAGAACGTACAGTCGTGGTCAAAAGTTTACATACACCTGTAAAGAACATAATGTCATGGCTGTCTTGAGTTTCCAATAATTTCTACAAGTCTTATTTTTTTGTAATAGAGTGATTGAAGCACTTACTTGTTTGTCACAAAAAACATTCATGAAGTTTGGTTCTTTTATGAATTCATTATGGGTCTACTGAAAATGTGACCAAATCCGCTGGGTCAAAAGTATACATACAACAATGTTAATATTTGGTTACGTGTCCCTTGGCAAGTTTCACTGCAATAAGGCACTTTTAGTAGCCATCCACAAGCTTCTGGTTGAATTTTTGACCACTCCTCTTGACACAATTGGTGCAGTTCAGCTAAATTTGTTGGTTCTGACATGGACTTGTTTCTTCAGCATTGTCCACACGTTTAAGTCAGGACTTTTTGGAAGGCCATTCTAAAACCTTATTTCTAGCCTGATTTAGCCATTCTATGTGTTTGGGGTCATTGTCCTGTTGGAACACCCAACTGCGCCCAAGACCCAACCTCCGGGCTGACGATTTTAAGTTGTCCTGAAGAATTTGGAGGTAATCCTCCTTTTTCATTGTCCCATTTACTCTTGGTAAAGCACCAGTTCCATTGGCAGCAAAACAGCCCAAAGCATAATACTACCACCACCAAGCTTGACAGTAGGAGTGGTGTTCCTGGGATTAAAAGCCTCACCTTTTCTCCTCCAAACATTGCTGGGTATTGAGGCCAAACAGCTTAATTTTTGTTTCATCTGACCACAGAACTTTCCTCCAGAAGGTCTTATCTTTGTCCATGTGATGTCAGATGAAACAAAAATTAAGCTGTTTGGCCACAATACCCAGCAATATGTCTGGGGATAGGTTTATTGGCAACACTAAATGGGCCCTAGTGTGTGAATGTGAGTGTGAATGTTGTCTGTCTATCTGTGTTGGCCCTGCGATGAGGTGGCGACTTGTCCAGGGTGTACCCCGCCTTCCGCCCGAATTCAGCTGAGATAGGCTCCAGCACCCCCAGCGACTCCAAAAGGGACAAGCGGTAGTAAATGGATGGATGGATGGATGTTTGGAGGAGAAAAAATGAGGCCTTTAATCCCAGGAACACCATTCCTACCGTCAAGCTTGGTGGTAGTATTATGCTCTGGGCTGTTTTGCTGCCAATGGAACTGGTGCTTTACAGAGAGTAAATGGGACAATGAAAAAGGAGGATTACCTCCAAATGCATCATCCTTTTTTTTTTTTTAACATGAAACAAGTTAAAAACTTGAAAATAACTTAAAAGAAATACTATTTAAATGGTGTTATTAATTCACAACAATCTATCCAAACATGCATTGCAGACTATAAAAAGCTAACAATGTTTATGTGGATGCAGCCTCCTTACTCTTTACTAAGCTTTTATTTATCGTCCAGGAACATGTTAAAAGCATGAAAACTATTTATTAAATAGTATTTAAATGGTGGTATTAATTGCCAACAAATTATCCAAACAAATATTACGAACTCGAACAATCTATCTATGAATGCATCATCCTCCTTTAAGCTTTTATTTGTCATCTAGAAACAAGTCAAGAACTTGAAAAAATAAAAGTAGTAATTAAATACTGTTATTAATTCACAACAAATGATCCAAACATGCGTTATGGTCCCCAACTCTAACAATGTATTAACACATGCATCCTTCTCCTCCAAGCTTTTATTTACCTTACATAAATAATTTAAAAACCTGGATAACAAACAACATCCATCTTAAATGGAGTTATTCATTCACTGCAAACCTATACAAACATGCATTACTGGCCGTAACTCGAACATTATATTTATACATGCATCATCCTTCTTTGAACGTTTATTCATTATCCAGAAACAAGTTGAAATCTTGAAAACAACAACAAGATAAAAGTATTTAAATGGTTCATTTACAACAAATGAGATAGGCTCCAGCACCCCCCGCAATCCCAAAAGGGACAAGCGGTAGAAAATGGATTTATCCAAACATGCATTACGGACTATAACACTAACAATGTTTCTGTGGAAGCAGCCTCCTTACTCTTTACTAGGCATATATTTATCGTCCAAGAACAATTTGAAACCATAACAACTATTTATTAAATAGTATTTAAATAGTGTTGTTAATTCACAATAAATTATACAATTATCACTGACTAACTATGTATATATATATATACTATGGCTGTCAAATTATTAAAATATTTAATCACAAATAATCACATTTTGTTCATAGTTAACTCAAAATTAATCGTGATTAAATGCAGATAGATATACTTTTTCATCATTAATAAGTGTACCCTAAATAAACAAAGTTTTTAACACCATAACTAGATAATGAGTTGGTTTTAAAGAAATCATTTTAAACATTATGCTTTCTTAACAGCGCAACAGAAAAGGACGTTTTTAATGACAAATGGTGTTTTGCAAGTATTTTGTAGAAATGCAGAATTTGTATTCCTGCTGTAGGAGCACTTGCATTCAGGAAGAGGAGCTACACCATGTTTAGATACCAGTTTCACGCATTAATAAAACGAAATGTGGATTGTTACGATCATGGTTTGACAGTCAAAGATGTTTAGTAATGTAAAATGTGATATTTTTACCTGAATAAATTCTTAAAATACTCTGTAAAACACATTTTACAAGTTAACGGTATTTATATTTGGGCATGACAATGTGTTAACCTTCTCTATTTATTAGTAAATAGCTTGCTAAACATTATATAATTGAGGACTATCACCCATGTTATAAATTAATATACCCTTTATTTCAATCTGCCACAAAATGTCCCCTTCTACAGTATATTTCTCAACTGATGTACTAGTATTTTTGTAGGTATAAACATCACAGATTACATTACAAAACATATTGGACATTCAAAGCATGATTGTAATTAAATACATTTTTCATTTTGTCACTGTAACAGATGTGACGCGTAGCACTATTATTTGATTGGTTTGAAAAGAGGTGTTTTGGCATTTTTTGATGACGACAAGAATAAAGCATTTTAAAGAATTCTTGCCTACTGTCTGCCTCCTGCCACTGTCTTTCCTTTCTACTAATATTTTATTCAATCTTACTAAAGCAATTAGTGTAAACAATCCACAGTATATATTATCAATGCTCTCAACTGCGTCTAAACACGGAAGTGAAGCTCCATCCCCCCGAATGCAAGCGCGCCATCAGGCAGTTACTTCAATGATGTTGTCTTACGGCAAACGCAGATAAAATAGTCTTGTCTTATCGGGGGAAGGACTTGCAATGGCTCTGGATCTGGTATTTCCAGCACATTCTAGACCCCAGCGAGAGACACAACTGCCAGCACATCTTGGTGACTATGAAGTTGTTTATCAACCTTAACAAATAATCAAACATAGCTGTTGATATGGGAGACCCGACCACTGTGAGGAGAGCACCATTTCAACATAGTCCATCATCTGCCTCTTAACGCAGTCGAGCTGAGACTCAGTGTAGGTCCTGCTCGTCATCCAGGAGATCAACCACCTGAGGGATTATCAGACCTACACTGCAATGTCGGAGGAGAGAGTAAAACAAATGGAATTAGCGGAAGTGCACAGACAATCAGACTGGAAAACCTAGCTGATGAGCAGTATCAGCTTCTGGACAAACTATCCCGAGAATCCCTCAGTAAAAAAGAGGAACTTCTGAGAGAACAAGAAAGGCAGAGACGTAAACTGGATGAGGAGGCGGAGATGGCATTAAAGTCAGGCAATTACAAGACGTCTAATGTATCAACATAAACTGATGGAAAAGGAGATGGAATTAGAGAAAGCTGCTCTAATTACATCTTTCCTGAAGAAGGATACAAATAGTAATGTCCTATCCAGGCCACTTAGCGAATGTGAGTTTTTTGGTTCTCAACTGATCTAAAGGGAGCACCACCATACTCACAAGATGAACTTGGATCTCGACACACTAGTCCAGCTGCAAATGACCCCTCCAGCCACAGCAGTTGATCCCACAATCCCAACCAGCCCGCCTTTACCCCCAATCCAGCTTGCTCCTCAATATCATCAGCCTTCGACTACTGCAACTCTGAGGTATCAGCCACAGCCTACTTTTGCTACCATAGATCCTCCTACCACAGCCCCTGCCACAATTCACCCTCTGCAACAGCCAATTAAGCAGAATGCAGTCTTGCAGCCTCACTCTTATCATTCTATACTACAGTCGTTGACAGCACTGCCAAAAGGCTCAGGGACAGCACACGGTACCGACCTAATGGAGCTCCTAATAGCTACTTCATAAGGACTTCCAATGCCTACCTTTCCCCAGTTCACATCTGGAAAAGAGTCAGACTTTGCACTGATCAAAATGGCGCTGTATAACCTGCTAAATTCAAATTCCCACCTCAAAGAGCAGTTTAAATATCCTTGGACCACTTAAATCTGCCAATTGTTTACAAGTTAGCACGAGATTATATGTACGATCCCAAGCCATATTCATCTGCTCTGCAAGCACTTCAAGTTAAATATGGACAACCTCAATGCAGTGTGAGTTAGGAGCCATGTTGAACTCCCCTCCAATCAGATATGGAGATCTGTACGCATTTGACAACCGTGACCTGTCAGTCCAAGCGTTAGTAGGTATGCTTCGTTCTCGAGAGGGTGAAAATGGCTACAAACTTAGATGTGGCTCTCACGTCGATAGACTGCTCAGCAAACTGCCAGCCAACTATAGAGACAGCTTTGTAGAGTATATCTTCAGCCCCGGTATTCTGAGAACTGGAACGGACAGAACATACACAATGTCAGATTTATGTTCTGATGACCTCACTCGTGACAAAACCCTCCTTGAGCTCATCCAACCTAACCGATGGGGTCAAGGTCCACAGTTTCTCCTTCGGCACTCTGACACATGCCGGTGCTACAGTTGGAGGCCGCTCAAGATGAAGAGGAACTCCGAAAGACACCAACTATTACACCCACAATGTGTACCTCCAACATAGACAACTGGGACGATCTCATCAAAGCCACTCACGAGAGCCATGAATTGATTTACGTGGACCCCGACTTAAACAAGTTGAAAAACTTCTTCGGGTGTTACCATTTAGTGGTCAATTGTACGGAATATGTACTGAACTGTGCAATCTACTAATAAAAGTTTCAATCAATCAATCAAAAAGCTTTCACGGAGCGGTTAGCAACCAGCAAACCTCTGCAACGACAGCTGCCGAAGTACACCTGCTAAGACAATCACAGAGCGAGGCCTTTCCCGAAGTGGTAGTAATTATTTCTGTTGGCAAACCTATTTCCAAGCAAAGTTGCCTAGTCATGCTTGCCCCTGAGTATGATAAAGCGGTCGGCCTGATGAGAGTGGGAGGCCGGCTCCGTAGAGCAGAGGAATTAGATCCCGATGCTATGCATCCTATTATCCTTCATCTTAAACTCCATGTCACCAAACTCCTCATCAAGAAGTATGACGACCAACTTCTCCATCCAGGTCCTGAGCAAGTGTTTGTAGAGATGAGAAGGAGGTTCTGGATTCTAAGAGGAAGACAATCTATTAAACGGCATCGGCACAGCTAAGAGAATGTCAAATTGGCCAACCAGCCCTGTAGCTCCTCAGATGGGCGACTCTGACTCCCGTCTCTGTCTATATAAGCCACCATTCTGGTCTACAGGAGTGGATTGCTTCAGCCCCTACAACATCAAGGTGGGTCGACGAACAGAGAAGTGATGAGGGATTACATTTAAGTGTATGACTACAAGCTGTGTGCATCTCGACTTACTTGTGAGCATCGACACAGACAGACAAACTAATTTCCGAGCAGGCGCTGATCTGCAGGCAAGCTTTCAGACCTTTGAAGCGCTTCTTCAAGAACAACTGGCAGGACAAAAGATAGCGTTCCGCTTCAACCCTACAAGTTCCCCACATTTCAGAGGAACCTGGGAAAGAGAAATTAAGACAATAAAGCAGCTCTCCAAGTGGTACTGTGGCATCAGACTGTGGCAGAACCTTTACTGCAAACTGTACTGATTAAAGTGGAAGGGATATTCAACGCAAAGCCGCTTGGGTATAATTCCTCAGATGCAACTGATCCACACCCGGTCACTCCAAATCTACTGCTTATGGGACGACAAGATGCATTGCTTCCACTGGCCATCTATACATCCAGTGATCTACTGAGCATACGGCGATGGCGGCATAGTCAGGTACTAGTGGACCACTTTTGGGTAAACTTAATTCGCCACCATCTTCTTGACCTGTAGAAGTGGTCCAAGTGGCATTAAGACATAGACAATCTAACCACTGGAAAAGTTGTGATGGTGGTTGATCCGCAACTACCCAGGTCCCAGTGGTCAATCGGCAGAATAGTCAAGACCTGCCCTGGTGCGGACGGCCGAGTCAGGACAGCCCAAGTGAAGATCAAGGGAAAGACTTACCTTCTGCCGGTCGTACGCCTGGAGCGCGGCTGCCGGTTTGGGAAGATGAGGAAGACATAACAAATATAAGACTTCCCTTCGAAGTTCAAATGTATAGCTAAATTTGGGGGTGGCTGTGTCAGAAAAGTTGGATTTTATTACGACACAGTTTTAAAACAATAGGTTTCTTGTGCTCTTAGTGTGGGACGTCATTTCCTGTTTGTCACGTTCTCTGCGTAGTATTGGCTTGTGGGTGATTGTGAACACAGCACCGTGTGCGTTCCTGACTAAAATTTAAGTTTACGACGTACATAGTACTGCTATTCATGCTAAAATATCTACAATGTGGTAAATGCAGATTTAACTGAGTGTTTGTTTGCAACAATGTTTTTGCATGAGAATATACAGTAACTCGCCAGCTCAGCTTTCATCCTCTTAAAGGCGACATCCTTCCTGTTACGCTGGTAGTTACCTTGTTCTACCACGAGAGCGCCACATAGACCATTTTTAAAACACTTGAACCTAACAGTGCTTATTCTCCATTAATATCTATTGGACCGTTTTAATAGTCCATGTACACATGTTTGTAAATGTGTTTTATAACATATTGTAGATTATATTATACTTTATATAATATTATACATATTATGTAATCCATCCATCCATCCATCCATTTTCTACCGGTTGTCCCTCTCAATCATCGTAAATTCAATTGCCTAATTTTATTCTAATCATTCCTTGTATGCGTTCCCTTTCGACCACACACACATTTTCACACACCTACACACCCAAATTTCACTCAACCAACTACTTGACCAACCTTTAACAATTAAAGTGTGTCTCTCTGAGCCCTACTCTCTGACCGCAGTCCTTGCCTTAAATCCAGAGTTACCTATTCTATTACAATGCGACTCCTTTAAGCCTTTATCGTCCAGAAACAGGACAACAACTTGAAAACAACTTAGTAGTAAATAAATGCTGTTGTTTATTCACAATAAGTTATCCAAACATGCATTATGGACCATAACCCTAATTATGAATTTATGCATGCCCTTCCGCTTTAAGCTTTTATTTATCATCCAGAAACGGCCAGAAGTCTCAAGATAAAAACCAAAAAACAACAGCAGGAGATTTAAAAATGCAATTTTGCATGCTTCTTTGGAGGGAATATCAAAGCCATAATGCAGTGCTTTATGTAAACATAATATATTTCTTTTAAGAGCATCATGCAGACACATTAGGAAATCAAAAGGAAGTAAAATGTATCAAAGTACATGAAACTATTGCATCTTGGAGAGTTTATTTCAACTTTCTTCTAGTTTGAATTGGTTATTCTTCCTACTTCCAATGGACATTTATCCAAACATGCATTACGGACCCTAACCTTAGGGCGCGTGTTTGTGTATACAATATATGCGGGCACAACTCCTCCTCTAGGCTTTTGTTCAAGTTTATTGTCCAGGATTGAAGGAGAAAGGCACCCAGTCGTGGCAAAGGAGCTTTAAACTAAATTTTTCTTGCTACAGCCTGCACACAGCTGAGAACGCCTCCAAATTGAGCTTATTTTGTCACCTTCGAGAGAATAAGTGGCTATTTAAGTAAAGAGGCAAACGAGCCCATCATTTGGCACTGACAAGGCTCTCAAAGTGAGTCATTTTCCTTCAAATGTTAAAAATTTGTCCTGCAGCAGAAAGTAAGTGTATCTCTGACGAAGTGCTGCCTTTTTAATGACACGTGTGTTATTATGCTATTAATAAGATGTTTTTTGTCATCTAATCGCAGTTCACATTGTTTTGCAGGCTAGATCTGCAAGGTGACCTCCTGTGCTGTCTGGACAACGCTTCACCAAACAAACAAGAGTAGCGATAAGGCAACAAATCCGCGGATGGAAGAGTCAATCTTATTACTCCCTTTTCTTGCATCTTTGTTGAGATCAGAAGAGCACTTCATTAATGTGAGGTGGGCTGATGATGCTCCAAATGCTGTTGTGTTGTTTGCTGGGGGGCTTACAACATGAATATCTTGCTGCGCTTGCATGTAATAAGGAAGCACACAAGTGGACTGTGTATGTGCGTGTGTGTGTGCATGTGTGTGTGTGTGTGTGTGTGTGTGTGTGTGCTAGAGAGTGCAGAGCTTTAACAACATGCAGGTGGCTTGCCGCCGCAGAGGATTACAATGCAGTAAGAAGACACCTCAGGCTTGTGACTGCAGTGGAAAACAACACAAAGCACCTTTTCCACGTCATGTTTTGGCAATTTCATGTGTTTCCATCCATCCATTTCATTCTCATTCCCAAAAAATGGGAAATTTATAGAGGATGCAGGTCCTGAAATAACTTTTTTACATCCAATAACCATAAAGGAGCCTTGAGTGTTGACCGATACCGATATTGATCCTATACGATAGCACCAGAAATGCTATATATTGTTATTATTTTGTAATGTGGAATGTTAGAAAAAGGTTTGGCCAAGTGAAATTAGTTAAAGTACAATAGGAGGCGATAAAAAACAATAGCCTAAATGCTATTAACCATTTGCAATGGACTTACATTGTCTTAAAGTTGAAGTGGAGTGTTAATTGTTTTTTTGGCGACACCAAGTGTCCACAATTAAATAAGCAATGCTCATGACGCAGTGATACGGACACGTTTGTTACCGGATACTTTCCGATACGCTTCAGCCTTAGAGACTTTGTATGTGTAAGTAATATCCAAATATAATTTGTCAATACTTGTTTTTATTGACAAATGTGCTGTTTCAGACTGCTGTATTGTTCAACTAAACACACTTATTATGTGTGTTTAGCTTGTGTGCTAAGCTGTTGTGTAGCTGCTAGATCCAATCCAATCCACTTTATTCATAAAGCACATTTCAAAAAACAGTAGAAGTTTCACAAAGTGCTGCACAGAAGTTAAGACAAACATACTAGTAATATAAAACATTTAACTATAAAAGAGTAAATACATTAAAATACATCAAAGATAATACAATAGACTAAAATCACACAACTCTCATGCTGGTTTAAAAGCCAAAGAGTAAAAACATGTTTTAAGACGTGATTTAAAAGTGTAACTCTGCACTTGTCCAACGTAATTATCTATACAGTACAGAGCAAAGGTTTGGACACTCCTTCTCATTTCAAGGCAATTTCTTTATTTTCATGACTATTTACATTGTAGATTGTCACTGAAGGCATCAAAACTATGACACACGTGAAGTCAAAACCCTATTAGGTGACTACTTCTTGAAGCTCATCGAGAGAACGCCAAGAGTGTGCAAAGCAGTAATCAGAGCAAAGGGTGGCTATTTTGAAGAAACTAGAATATAAAACATGTTTTCAGTTATTTCACCTTTTTTTTTTAAAGTAAATAACTCGACATGTTTTCATTCTTAGTTTTGATGCCTTCAGTGACAATCTACAATGTAAATAGTCATGAAAATAAAGAAAACGCTTTAAATGAGAAGGTGTGTCCAAACTTTTGGCCTGTACTGTATATATATATATATATATATATATATATATATATATATATATATATATATATATATATATATATATATATATATATATATATATATACACTACCGTTCAAAAGTTTGGGGTCACATTGAAATGTCCTTATTATTGAAGGAAAAGCACTGTACTTTTCAATGAAGATAACTTTAAACTAGTCTTAACTTTAAAGAAATACGCTCTATACATTGCTAATGTGGTAAATGACTATTCTAGCAGCAAATGTCTGGTTTTTGGTGCAATATCTACAAAGGTGTATAGAGGCCCATTTCCAGCAACTATCACTCCAGTGTTCTAATTGTACAATGTGTTTGCTCATTGGCTCAGAAGGCTAATTGATGATTAGAAAACCCTTGTGCAATCATGTTCACACATCTGAAAACAGTTTAGCTCGTTACAGAAGCTACAAAACTGACCTTCCTTTGAGCAGATTGAGTTTCTGGAGCATCACATTTGTGGGGTCAATTAAACGCTCAAAATGGCCAGAAAAAGATAACTTTCATCTGAAACTCAACAGTCTATTCTTGTTCTTAGAAATGAAGGCTATTAAAAATAATTGCTTGGCTGACCCCAAACTTTTGAATGCTAGTGTATACGCACACAACAACGTATAATGAAATATTGGGACAAGAGGAGACCAACAAACGTTAGCGATGTTAATATAGCTACGTGAGCTACATGCTATCATTACTCCCACATTTTAACAGCAACATCAGCATACTCACTGAAGCAAAACAACTTGATGAAACTTGGTATCGGTCCAGGTTGCATTTTAAGATGTGTAGCAAAGCCTGCTCTTTTGTTATTCGATGGTGGGCGTATACACGGGGCGGTGGGTCTATCTAGTTGCAACTTCAAAAGCGATTGTTTAAATGTCTCACAAGAGGAACAATCAAGTGATTTTTCCCACATTTGGTACTCAAGAATAGGCTCTAGAGCATGGGTCACCAACGCGGTGCCCGCGGGCACCAGGTAGCCCGTAAGGACCAGATGAGTAGCCCGCTGGCCTGTTCTAAAAATAGCTCAAATAGCAGCACTTACCAGTGAGCTGCCTCTATTTTTAAAATGTTATTTATTTACTAACAAGCTGGTCTCGCTTTGCCCGACATTTTTAATTCTAAGAGAGACAAAACTCAAATAGAATTTGAAAATCCAAGAAAATATTTTAAAAGACTTGGTCTTCTTTTGTTTAAATAAATTCATTAATTTTTTTTACTTTGCTTCTTATAACTTTCAGAAAGACAATTTTAGAGAAAAAATACAACCTTAGAAATGATTTTAGGATTTTTAAACACATATACCTTTTTACCTGTTAAATTCCTTCCTCTTCTTTCCTGACAATTTAAATCAATGTTCAAGTAAATTTATTTTTTTTATTGTAAAGAATAATAAATACATTTTAATAACATTTTTCATTTTAGCTTCTGTTTTTTCGACGAAGAATATTTGTGAAATATTTCTTCAAACTTATTATGATTAAAATTCAAATAAATTATTCTGGCAAATCTAGAAAATCTGTAGAATCAAATTTAAATCTTATTTCAAAGTCTTTTGAATTTCTTTTAAAAATTTTGTTCTGGAAAATCTAGAAGAAATAATGATTAGTCTTTGTTAGAAATATAGCTTCGTCCAATTTGTTATATATTTTAACAAAGTGTAGATTGGATTTTAACCTATTTAAAACATGTCATCAAAATTCTAAAATTAATCTTAATCAGGAAAAATTACTAATGATGTTCCATAAATTATTTTAAATTTTTTTTCAAAAAGATTCGAATTAGCTAGTTTTACTCTTCTTTTTTTCGGTTGAATTTTGAATTTTAAAGAGTCGAAATTGAAAATAAACTATGTTTCAAAATTTAATTTTCATTTTTTTTCGTGTTTTCTCCTCTTTTAAACCGTTCAATTAAGTGTAAATATCATTTATTATTAATAATAACATAGAGTTAAAGGTAAATTGAGCAAATTGGCTATTTCTGGCAATTTATTCAAGTGTGTATCAAACTGGTAGCCCTTCGCATTAATCAGTACCCAAGAAGTAGCTCTTGCTTTCAAAAAGGTTGGTGACCCCTGTTCTAGAGACACATATTACTGTTCCAACATCATTAAGAAGCCTATTAGAGGACCTTTAATGAATGCGCTTCATCTTTCAAAAATCAATAACATCTTTTCATCACCTGAGCCTCCCTAGTAAAAGTCATCTTCTCTTCAAAGCGCTACTGTGTTTCCTCACTAATGTTCGCTTGCCACCAGCGAGCTCTCAATCTCTCGCTGAAGCAATCTGCAGGTCTGATGGCTGCAATAGTCGGCCACGGACGGTAGAGACGGATGATTGTGCCAAAGCAAAGAGTCCACATTGGAAAACACCCTGAAAGATTGCCCTAAACGACACCATCTTCCATAAAAAGTCATTCCACCATGTCGCCCATGCTAGGTGTTTGCTGGCAATGACGACTGTGCCAAGTGTTTGCTACCCCAGCCTGAGGACTGCAGCGCACATCCGTCGCTTCTCCTCCTCGCCCTGACTGTGCGCGCCTCATTTGCATAATCATAATTACCTGAGTGGCCATCAGCCCGTCGGCCGCCTCAGGTAGAGATCCGATGAGACGCTTTTTTAGCTCCTCTCGCCCGCCGCCAATGCCCTAAATTGCTGTGTACTTTGCAGGCTTTTTCCTGAATGACACATTTTGGACAATCATGTTTTTTTGAAATTCCTTCCTGCTGACCGCACACCTTTTTTCCACTGGGTGTCCTAATTACTGGCAGGCTGAAGGCGCGGCGGCTAATGAGCAAAAGTTACAAACACGTCTTCCAGTCGCTCTCTGGAAATTTGGCGAGCGAGGAGACGGCGAAATAACTCGTAACCTTCCTTCAAAGATCAGCAAGCTCGACACATTTCTCTGCCTTTTCTCCCCCCCGGATGATTAGAGCCTTTGAACGAGGGGCGATTGAGATCATTTTCATGTGAAATGTGCTGATGATCGGAGTCATTTTCCGGGCAAAAAGCACCAGGGCTCAGCTCCTTTCATACCCACCATCTTTGGGATGGGAAATAGGACCCACGGGGCGACAAACGATCAATTTGGTGAATGGAATCAGAAAGAAAGGAGGTTCTGTCGCCCTGTTTCTACTGCATGGTACCTACTAGTCTCTCATTCAGGTGGGTGGAGTAACCAACAATTGTACTCAAATACGAGTACTTTAAGTACCAGCAGAGTGGAAAAACACAGTTGACTTTAAAGTTAAAAGTTAAAGTACCACTGACAGTCACACACACACTAGGTGTGGTGAAATTACCTTCTGCATTTGACCCATCCCCCTGTTCCATCCCCTGGGAGGTGAAGGGAGCAGTGAGCAGAAGCGGTGGCCGCGCTCGGGAATCATTTTGGTGATTTAACCCCTAATTGCAACCCAAGCAGGGAGGTAATGGGTCCCATTTTTATAGTCTTTGGTATGACTCGGCCGGGGTTTGAACTCACGACCTACTGACCTCAGGGCGGACACTCTAACCCAGGGGTGACCAAACTTTTTCCACTGAGGGCCGCACACGGGAAAATTAAAGCATGCGGGGGCTAATTTGATATTTTTCATTTTCAAAACCATAACAAAATATATGGATATTTTTTATTATTATTTTTTTACCTTTAGGGCTCCCGGGGACCATAAAGGGTCTCAATTATTAAAATGTTAAAATTTGTTAAAAAAAAGTTTAATTATCATTTTTTAAATTTATTTAACGCTTACAGTAAATCTCTACAGTATATCAACTTCAGGTTGATATTAAGTTAAAAAAAAAAAGCCTTTCCTGTCAAAGACAACATTGTTTTTTATAATAAAACTGAAATATGCAGTATTTCCCCCACTGCCAAAAACATTCAGAAAGTAATGTTTGATGTGAAGTAATTAGAGCCTTAAAAAGATCAATAATGCAGGACACCATTGGTTTTAATTTATTATTATTTTTGAGTAATCACAGTGAAAAGATGAATAAAATCCCATTAAATATATTTGGGATCCAAAAGGTGCCCCACTCATAAAGTGATACATTTTGGATAGTTGTTTTTGCTTTCAACACTTAAATTACGAGATCAACTTCAGATATATTTGTCAATTTTACGTTTGAACTATTATTTTGTTTGTTTTATGCTCTTTTGTCAAAGAAAACGTTGATATTTGTATATGGCAACCACACGATATATGCAATATTTTCCACAAAAAACATTTTAAAGTGAAATATTTTAAATAATCGGAGCCTTGAATAGGTCAATAATTCATTATAACATTGATTTTTTTTTTTTTTTTTGAGCAATGGCAAAAAAAATTAAATAAAGATAGACAAAAGAAAAAAAACAGCCTGCATGGCAGCTTTGTGTCAACATTGCAACTTTTTCTAGTTAGATTTCACCTCATTCCACATTTGTTAATGTTTTTTTTAATTTTTGCAATAGCATTTCCAGAATGTGTGGTGGGCCGCTAAACAGTTAGCTGCGGGCCGCACTTTGGACACCCCTGCTATAACCACTAGGCCAATTAAATGCTTAATTGTGTTTCATTGTATCTATTAAACCTTATCCAACTGTATTTACAATCTGCAAGGTATGTGAAATAACCGTCTAAACATCACAACCTGCCACAAATTCAGTCGGCCATTTTGAATATTCCGCTCCGAATATCTTCGGCAATATCCGGAGATTCTACGTCACTGTTGTAACGCTTCTGCACTGTGACCATATTGTCAGATCAGTGATACTGGAAATACGCACAAATTGGAATGAGATGTGCTGTTTATTATTCCCAATCCTTATGTAAGACTTGTTTGTCTTTTTTATGCATTTGAAATCGTACATAAATAACCAACAATTGAGTCAACAGATGGAGGGTCCTCTGTTGCGGCCATTATGTCCTCTAACAGAACAAGAAAGTTTGATCATATTATGCTTATACTGGCTCACCTGCACTGGCTTCCTGTGCACTTAAGATGCGACTTTAAGGTTTTACTACATACGTGTAAAATCATAAACGGTCTAGCTCCATCATATCTTGCTGATTGTATTGTACCATATGTCCCGGCAAGAAATCTGCGTTCTAAGAACTTATTAGTGATTCCCAGAGCCCGAAAAATGTCTGCGGGCTATAGAGCGTTTTCTATTCGGGCTCCACTACTCTGGAATGCCAGAGACAGTTAGAGATGCTACCTCAGTAGAAGCATTTAAGTCTCATCTTAAAACTCATTTGTATACTCTAGCCTTTGAATATACCCCCCTTTTAGACCAGTTGATCTGCCATCTCTTTTCTGCTCTGCCCCCCTCTACTGCGTGGAGAGGTTATTAGGTGACCACAGATAAGGCACTAGCTGTTCAAAGTCGGGACCCGGGGTGAACCACTCATCTGTGCATCAGTTGGGGACGTATCTGCGCTGCCGACTTATCTCCATTCAAGAAGATCCCCTGCCGGCCCTACTACGGACTGGACTCTCACACTATTAACTAGATCCATTCGACGTCCATTGCACCGGTCGCCCAGGTGGGGGGGTTCCCACATCTGCGGTCCCCTCCAAGGTTTCTCATTATACCCCATTAGGTTGAGTTTTTTCTTGCCTTGATGTGGGATCTGAGGCAAAAATGTCGGTGTGGCTTGTGCAGCCCTTTGAGACACTTGTAATTAAGGGCTATATAAATAAACTTTGATTGATTGATTGACTGATAAAAACATCCAGACATCCAGCGCCAACAATACTCCATTTACATGTTATGACCTGAAAATTAACCAAATATGAGTGATATTGTTATAAGTGCCAACGCAGATGACCTATTTCAGCAGCGCATTGATAGCATTGAGCTAATGCTAGCGTACACTGCTATTGTTGACACAGTAAGCCGGCGGATGCTTCTGCCTTGTCTCAAATTTTCTAAAAGTAAATTCTAGATTATAATTCATGCATCTCTGACCTGTTTCAAATGTGGCCATATACCGAGAGGCTGGTCGACTTTGACATCCCCCGAGATGGCAAAAAAGACACAAAAAGACACTAGTTGCACCAAGATTTTTTTAGCCCTTCGTGAAGATTGTGAAAGATTCTTCATCCAAACTGGATTATGTGAGCGTCCCGTTGGTCAACATCCCAGCGAGTGTGGACTTTAGACAGTAATTGTTTGTTCCATTATTAAGGTCAAGTTTTCTTTAATGATACCCGGAGGTAAAATAGTTGTGCAGACATTTGTAATTCAGCGTCAAGACAGAATGAAGCAAGCAAACATAAATCATATAAAAAATTTAAACATTTACACATCCACAAACCGATCACCAGTATACAGGCACACTGTTATGGTTTGTTATGGTTAGTTTGTATGTTTAGCACCTAGCAATGCTGCTGATGCTAGAGCAGGGTTGTCAAACTCAAATACAGAGTGGGCCAAAATTTAAAACTGAACAAAGCCGCGGGCCAATGTTGAACAAATTAACCTTTTAATAGGGACCCAAACAAGTTTTGCATTGAATATTGAACAAGCAAGGCTTATATAACTTTATAGTGACATGCAAAATCGAGTTTCAAATAATAATAATAATAATTAAAAAATATCAATGGCTTATCAAACACAATTTAAATAAAAATTGAATGCCTCTTTTCTATTTGCATCCTTCTGAGGTAAATATCAACATTAACTTTTTCCACAGGCTAATAAATTTGAAAATAAAATAATGAATAAACCAACCATTCAGGACTTTAAACTGCTCAGTTTGCAACACACTGATCTAATCTGATGTGCCCAAGCCAGATAACTGCCATCTTTTCTTGGATGCTAGTTCATTAATGTCGGGGCTCAGGCTTTGAGCTGAGGCAACCTTCATTATCGAACAAAGGTGTTCATCAGTCATTATATCTCGTAGTCCACCCGGACCACAGTCTTGGGGGCGTACCTTAAAGGCACTGCCTTTAACGTCCTCTACGAGCTGTCCTCACGTCCGCTTTTCATCCATTCTAACAACGTGCCGGCCCAGTCACAAGATATGTGCGGCTTCTGTACTTACCCACACGTGAATGCAACGCATACTTGATCGACGGCGATACAGGTTACACTGAGGGTGGCCGTGTATACAACTTTAATACTGTTAGAAGTATACGCCACACTGTGAATCCACACCAAACAAGAATGACAAACACATTTCGGGAGAACATCCGCACCGTAACACAACATAAACACAACAGAACAAATACCCAGAATCCTTTGCAGCACTAACTCTTCAGGGGACGCTACAAAATACACCCCCCCCCCCCCTCCCACACACACACCTTGTAGCGTCCCGGAAGAGTTAGTGCTGCAAAGGATTCTGGGTATTTGTTCTGTTGTGTTTATGTTGTGTTACAGTGCGGATGTTCTCCCGAAATGTGTTTGTCATTCTTGTTTGGTGTGGGTTCACAGTGTGGCGTATATTTCTAACAGTGATAAAGTTGTTTATACAACCACCCTCAGTGTAACCTGTATCACTGTTGATCAAGTTTGCGTTGCATTCACTTGTGTGTGTGTGTGCGTGCAGAAGCCGCACATTATATGTGACTGGGCCAGCACTCGGACTGGATGAAAAGTGGAAGTGACGATTTTCCGGAGGGGCACTGAAATTTGGGAGTCTCCCGGGAGGGTTGGCAAGTATGACAATTAGCGGTGAATGCGGTGTTACCGCGTCACCGCCGCTGTATATAATCGGCGGGCCTGCTCTAGTGTTAATTTGATATCGCCTCAAGGGCCAAGTGAAGGGCCAGAGTTTGACACCCATGTGCTAGAGTGTCACAATAAAGCTCCATCCGTTTAGTGCTGGACTTATAAAACTTATTGCTCATTCTCTTGTGTTTGGACTTTAAAATATAAGGTTCTTGATAATAATTTTTCCCAAAGTAATCGTTGTTGGCTCTCAGAAAGTCTGCTTGATTAGCATTGTTGTTGATGGGGAAGGGATCTGTCGTTCTTAACGCTACGTCACAAATCACACGACAAGCTTGGTCATTACCTCTCAAAATGGCTCAGGAATCTATTTTGATCATATTTATGTACTCGCAAACTTTGAAGGTCTTTTGGTGTCATAAATCATATACCGTAATTTCCGGACTATAAGCCGCTACTTTTTCCCCTCGTTCTGGTCCCTGCGGCTTATACAAGGGTGCGGCTTATTTACGGCCTGTTCTTCTCCGACACCGACGAAGAGGATTTCGGTGGTTTTAGTACGCAGGAGGAAGACGATGACACAATGATTAAAGACTGACTTTTCATATACCGGTAGGCTGGTTATTTTGATAACGTACAGGTGAGCACTTTGTATTACTTTGCACCGTTGTATTATTTGTACTCTGCACGAATGCTGTTCGCCATGTCAAAGATGTGAAAGTTTGATTGAATGATTGAAAGATTTATTGTTAATAAATGGGACGCTTTGCGTTCCCAAACAGTCATCTCTGTCCCGACAATCCCCTCCGTGGTAGCAGGAACCCCTATATACTACGCTAATTACACATCAAAACCCTGCGGCTTATAGTCGGGTGCGGCTTATATATGGAGCAATCTGTATGTTCCCCTAAATTTAGCTGGTGCGGCTTATAGTCCGGAAATTACGGTATATATGATAATAACCAAAAAGCCAAAAGTTCCCGGTTGCCAAAGTCATAATTTATCTCCGCCAAAGTCAGGCGAAGCAGCAGTGCATTTTACCACTGGAGGGGTCGTGCTGAGAGAGGATGGCCCCCACACTGAGTTAGAAGCATCAACCTCAACAAAAAAACAAAGAGGAAATGTCACGGTGTGCAAGTACGGGAGCAGAAGTAAATAACCTCTTCAGTTTAGTAAAAGGAGTGTTAGCTTCAGAAGGCCAGTGAAAGAGGGTCTTAGCAGAAGTTAACTTAGTCAGGGGTAACACCACACCGCTATAATCGTGGATAAAGTTAAAGTTAAAGTACCAATGATTGTCACACACACACTAGGTGTGGTGAAATTTGTCCTCTGCATTTGACCCATCACCCTTGTTCACCCCCTGGGAGGTGAGGGAGCAGTGAGCAGCAGCGGTGGCCGCGCCCGGGAATCATTTTTGGTGATTTAACCCCCAATTCCAACCCTTGATGCTGAGTGCCAAGCAGGGAGGTAATGGGTCCCATTTTTATAGCCTTTGGTACGACTCGGCCGGGGTTTGAACTTACGACCTACCGATCTCAGGGCGGACACTCTAACAATAAAAATGGGCAAAACCCAAAAACCTCTGTAGGAGTTGTCTATAGGTCTAGGCCAGTCCAGCACCGCCTGGATCTTAGCTGTGTTGGGTCTGAGTTGTCCCTGTTTGACTATAAACCCCAGAAATGGCACTGAGGAAGTGTGAAAAACAAATGTTTCCACTTTGACAAAGAGATTATTTTCAAGTAGTCTTTGAAGTACCTGGCGAACTTGTTGTGTGTGTTCCTCTAGTGTGCGTTAAAAAATCAATATGTCATCCAAATAATAACAAAAACAAATCGACCTAGCATGTCTAGCAGGACATCATTTATAAGACCCTGAAAAACAGCAGGAGCATTAATGAGGCTGAATGGCATTAAATTAAAGTACCAATGATTGTCACACACACACTAGGGGTGGCAAAATTATTCTCTGCATTTGACCCATCACCCTTGATCACCCCCTGGGAGGTGAGGGGAGCAGTGGGCAGCAGTGGGCAGCAGTGGGCAGCAGCGGTGGCCGCGCCCGGGAATTATTTTTGGTGATTTAACCCCCAATTCCAACCCTTGATGCTGAGTGCCAAGCAGGGAGGTAATGGGTCCCTTTTTTATAGTCTTTGGTATGACTCGGCCGAGGTTTGAACTCACAACCTACCGATCTCAGGGCGGACACTCTAACCCAGACCTGGGCATCCGGCCCTTTGTGCGTCCCTGTCCGGCCCGCGTGAGGCCAATTATAAATTACAAAATAAATTTAAAAAAGTATCTATGTCGAGTGTGCAATACAACGGTGTTGCTTTTGTTTTGAAAATCGTTCTTTGTATTACTTCCGTGTGGACGTATGCGTGTGCGTGATTGTGAGTGAATGTGAACAGCTGCAATCACAAATGACAAAATAAAGTTGAAAAAACATCTATGTCGTGCGCGCAATACAACTGTGCTGCTTTTATTTTGAAAAGTATTATTTATGGGCGTGTGTCCGTGTGTAACCTGTGAGTGAAGGTGCACAGCGACAAGTGATGCGCGGTTCACACCCGAGACGCTAAAAAGAGAAAAGTTGATGACGAATGGCGTGTTTTCAACAAGACATGGACTGCCAAGCAACGTTCCCTCTAAGGTGCGTGCCTCCGCAATTGCGCACTGCTCAAGCGTCCTCTGCGCACAGCAAATATATGCCGCGCACCAAATCAAATCCCATCTGAATTCTAAACAAAATAAACACATTTATTCTGTGTAATTTTGCAATGCAACTTTGAATGACAGTGACAACAAGCGGCCCTAACGGTGTTCGTCAACACCGTTCAATTGAACACCGTTCAATTATTGTAACGTCTATCGAGATGCTTCGAGGACAGGAATTATATCGATCACTTTATTGAGCAAAACTGTTTATATTTGGCCATAACCACACCAAAACAATGAATAAAACACTTCTATCTCGAAAAACTAGTCATTTTCTACCGTACAAACCAGGCCAAAACCAACTTGTCATCTGTCACCAACACGCATAGCACTAAACCACTGGTGCGTTTATGGCCACACAAAAAGTCGGACAACTCAAACACCACACAAAGTTACACTATGACTCCTCAGTCATACGTGTGCTTATTTTACTGTCATTTATTATTAATGTTAATTTATTTATATTAGTCATGGAATGCTGTTACACACACTATGTTGAAGTATTACTATTATTATTAATTATTATTATTATTTATCTTACGGTATATATCAAAAATAATATTGAGCATAATTTAATTGAAATATTGTCGATGTGGCCCTCCAGCAGTGCTCGGGTTGCTCATGCGGCCCCCGGTAAAAATTAATTGCCCACCCCTGCTCTAATCACTAGGCCACTGAGTAGGTGACCAGATATTGAAAATGTCCCACTGGCGTATTGAAAGCTGTCTTTCATTTGTCCCTTCCCCAGATGCGAATGGAATAATAAGCCTTATGGATATCTGATATTGTGAAAAATCTGGCCTGATGAAGGGAGCTGAAGGCGGAGTCAAGCAGAGGTATGGGATAATTGTTCTTCATGGTAATCAAATCAAACTTTCTTTATCCATCACTTTTCATACACAGGCAAGTGGCAAACACAAAGTGCTGTAATATCATTAAGTGCCCGATAATTGATACAGGGTCTCAGTGAACTATCCTTCTCCACAAAAAAAATCATGCAGCCAATGGTGAGGAGAAAGGACGGATGAAACCCGACACAACTGAATTAGAAATGTATAACTCAAGGGCCTCGCGTTACGGATTGGATATATTATAAAGGCGAGAAGTAGGGAGGGAGGCACCCGGAAGGAGGTCGATACCGCAATCAACAGGTCGATGCGGGGGCAATGACGATGTCTCGTTCCTCCCTGAACACCTCACACAAGTCATGGTAAATAGATACAGATAGAGAGATGATATCAACAAGCGTAAGGGAGACAACGGACTGGCAGATCTAAGACAGCGTGAAAGGCAAAACTACGAATATTGAGTTTGCTCTGAGCAATACACTACCGTTCAGAAGTTTGGGGTCACCCAAACAATTTTGTGGAATAGCTTTAATTTCTAAGAACAATAATAGACTGTCGAGTTTCAGATGAAAGTTTTCTTTTTTCTGGCAATTTTGTGCCCTTTTCATCCTCGCTCAAATTAATGGGGTAATCGTCGCTTTCTCGGTCCGAATCGCTCTCGCTGCTGGTGTAAACAATGGGGAAATGTGAGGAGCCCTTCAACCGGTGACGTCACGCTACTTCCGGTACAGGCAAGGCTTTTTTTTTTATCAGCGACCAAAAGTTGCGAACTTTATCGTCGATGTTCTCTACTAAATCCTTTCAGCAAAAATATGGCAATATCGCGAAATGATCAAGTATGACACATAGAATGGATCTGCTATCCCCGTTTAATCTGGTCTAATGCATCTAAACAAGAACTCAATAAAATCCAGCTTACCCAAAACAGAGCTGCCAGACTCGCTCTCCATTGCTCATTTAGGACCAACGTTGAGATCATGCATAATGAATTGTCATGGATGAGAGTTGGTGAAAGAGTAGCGTGTAGTTTGATTCTATTTTTTAAAAACAATCTATACATACCATAAACCTTCATATCTGTATTCTCAGCTGTTGCTTGCTAGTGAAAGTCACAACTATGGTACCAGGTTAGCCCTAAGAGGTGCTTTCACCCGTCTTAAACCCAAAAGTGATGTTTTGAAAAAGACTGTAATGTATAGGGCGGGGGTCGGCAACCCGCGGCTCTAGAGCCGCATGCGGCTCTTTAGCGCCGCCCTAGTGGCTCTCTGGAGATTTTTCAAAAATGTATGAAGAATGGAAAAAGTTGAGGGGAAAAAAAATCTATTTTTTGTTTTAGTATGGTTTCTGTAGGAGGACAAACATGACACAAACCTCCCTAATCGTTATAAATCACACTGTTTATATTAAACATGCTTCACTGATTCGAGTATTTGGCGAGCGCCGTTTTGTCCTACTAATTTTGGCGGTCCTTGAACTCACCGTATAGTTTGTTTACATCTAGACCTTTCTCCGACTTTCTAGGACGTGTTTTATGCCACTTCTTTTTCTGTCTCATTTGGTCCACCAAACTTTAAACGTTGTGCGTGAATGCACAAAGGTGAGTTTTGTTGATGTTATTGACTTGTGTGGAGTGCTAATCAAACATATTTGGTCACTGCATGACTGTAAGCTAATCGATGCTAACATGCTATTTAGGCTAGCGATATGTACATATTGCATCATTATGCCTCATTTGTAGCTATATTTGAGCTCATTTACTTTCCTTTAAGTCATCTTAATTAAATTTATATCTCATGATACATGTAATATGGCTTTTAATTTTTTGCGGCTCCTGACAGATTTGTTTTTGTATTTTTGGTCCATTATGGCTCTTTCAACATTTTGGGTTGCCGACCCCTGGTATAGGGCAATCACTTACTGGAATCGACTTCCACAATATCTGGTATCAATCACCAGCAGAGTGGGTTTTAAGAATAGACTAAGAGGAGAAGTATTGCGGAAAGAGATTATTCTAGATTGTACCTAATGTCATGACTGTTTTTATTGACTATTTTATTGATTATGGGACAAGCAGTAGAAAATGGTGGATGGAACTTTTTTCGTCACTTACTGTTTGTCTTTGGTACACTAATGTATATATTTTAGGCCATTGGTTCTTTGTTTTATTTTTTTTTTGCAAAAATATATATACATCTATTTTTATATTGCTCTTTTTATCTTTGGTATGAACAATATTATGTAAACTCGAAGTTATTATTATTTTTTTGGTTCTTTGTTGTTGCTATTTTTTTTATTACAACATTTTATTATTTGATCATGTTGTACTGCATTTTAATCTTTTGTTTTGTGATTGTGTGATGTTTTTTGCCTGGACCCCAGGAAGAATAGTCTCCACTGCGGTGTAGACGAATGGGGATCCTTAATAAACTAAACTAAACTAAATAAAAACATTTCATTTCAGTAGGCCTTTAAAGAAAAACCAAACAGTCCAGTGGGGGTCGATTGAATGCCCTGAGAAAAAGCTGAATTGTTCCAACTAATCTTTTGAAACAATATATATTCACCTAAAATACAAAGCTGACACAATATCTGCTTTGATCATTTTTGAAAATAAAAATAAAAGATCAATATGGCCCACGCATACTTTGACTTTTTAGTATGTATCCCTTGTATGGAGCCAGAACACTGCCAGTAAAAGTTTGGACACCCCTGAACTAAAGTATCAAAAGTATCGATATTTTTGCTTTTGAGAATCGATATTAGAGCATTAAGACCTGTAATCGGCGCTATCGATATTTCCGTATGGATCTGCACATGACTAGCTCTGACCCCGCCTAATGTAATGGTGCGTTAAATCCCCTTTACGTTACAATTAGACATCATCGACCACAGCAGCAAAAAAAATCAGATTAGGGAAGCAGCAAATGGAGAAGAAGTTAAAGCAGGAGAGGTTTTAAAGTTGAATCAATACCTCCAACCCCACCCACCCCTATTAAGCCCACCCCCACCCTCCTCCATTATCCCCAGCCCCCATACCTCCATAGTGAAATTAAGTGCAAGTTAGCCAAACTCCAATTTTCTGCAAGGAGTCGTCTCGTTTTTTTTCCAGCGGTTCTTCTCCTTCATTAGGCTAACTAGAAAACATCTCAGACCATTTAAGCCACGCCCACTTGCTCGCTCATTACGGCGGGAGACTGTCCAGATGTGCTCCCTGCACCGGATAACGAGCTCTAAACACTTGTTCAGCCCTCGGAATGACACCGTTATCATTTTTACTCTGTGAAAAGTTCAGCGCGCTTGCGATCACACTAGCAGACCCACGTGAGTGCAGCCCTCACCTTTCAGCCAGCAGTTCATCTTGTCAAGGTAAAACACCATATGTGCTACTTTAGAGTAGTCCGTGTGCAGCTTGGGTAGCAGCGTGGATTTTCTACACACTGTATGCACTTGAAAATGAGTCAACACAGAAAATATTTTTCCAGAATAATTCTATCCACCCAAATTCCTGGTGGGGCTCCTGCTGGTGAGTGGGTAGCGAGTGTGTCTGGCTTACAGTAAAGCATGAGGGTGGTCTAGCGCTGCACGAGTGCTGCCGCCACTAGGGGAGCTGCGGTTGAAACATGACATTTTGACACAGCAGTAGTGTTTAAAGACGTTGGAGTTCATTTTTCTCCTTAATGAACCGCAGCTACCCCAGTCCAGCAGCACTCGTACAGCCCGGGACCACCGTACAATGCTTGACTATAGGCACTTGAGTCGTCTATGTTAACTCATTTTCAGTCGATGGTAAACCGCTATAAAAGCTGTTGAGTGCTGCGAGCGCTGGGGGAGCTGCGGTTCAAACATGATTTACTGTGACATTGTTAAGCAATGGAAGTTTTGGATGATGTTGGAATTAATCTTTCACCTTAATGAGCCACAGCTCGATGTGTGCAGGCAGCACTCATGCAGCCCTGGACTACCACCAAGCTTGACTGTAGGCATTTAACTCACTTAGGTTGCCAGATATTTAAACAACGTTTGTGTGTTAACTCATTTTCAGTCGATGGTAAACCGCTTTGAAAGGTGTTGAGTGCTGCCAGCACTGGGGGAGCTGCGGTTCAAACATGATGTACTCTGACATTTTGAAGCAACACTAGTGTTTGAAAATGCTGGACTTCATCTTTCTCCTACATGAACCGCATCTCCCCCAGTCCGGCAGCACGCGTGCAGCCCGGGACCACCGCACAAGGCAGATTTTTAGAGAGTAAAATTTGTGTGTTGACTCATTTTCAGTGGATGATAAACTGCTATAAAATCTGCCGATTGTTGCGAGCACTGGGGGAGCTGCGGTTCAAAAATGATGTACTGCAACATTGGGAAACAAAGAAAGCAATTGAAGTTGTTGGAACTAATTTTTCGCCTTAATGAACTGCACTCGTGCAGCCCCGGACCTTCACTATGCTTAACCGTAGGCATTCAACTCACTTAGGTTGCCAGATATTTAAAGAATGTTTGTGTGTTGGCTCCTTTTTCGTGGATGGTAAACCGCTATACATGCTGTACACTGACTACTCTAAAGGATATTAATTTCTCTAGTATTGTCTCTTGACAAGATACGGTTATAAACGTGTGAGTGGCTTACTCACCTACACGAGTGCTGCCAGCACTGGGGGAGCTGCGGTTCGCACATGATGTATTGTGGCGTTGTGAAGCAGCTGTCATGTCGGAAGATGTTGAACTTCATCTTCCTCCTTAATGAACCGCAGCTACCCCAGTCCAGCAGCACTCGTACAGCCCGGGACCACCGTACAATGCTTGACTATAGGCACCTGAGTCGTCTATGTTAACTCATTTTCAGTCGATGGTAAACCGCTATAAAAGCTGTTGAGTGCTGCCAGCACTGGGGGAGCTGCGGTTCAAACATGATGTACTGTGACATTGTTAAGCAATGGAAGTTTTGGATGATGTTGGAATTAATCTTTCACCTTAATGAGCCACAGCTCGATGTGTGCAAGCAGCACTCATGCAGCCCTGGACTACCACCAAGCTTGACTGTAGGCATTTAACTCACTTAGGTTGCCAGATATTTAAACAATGTTTGTGTGTTAACTCATTTTCAGTCAATGGTAAACCGCTACAAAAGCTGTTGAGTGCTGCCAGCACTGGGGGAGCTGCGGTTCAAACATGATGTACTGTGACATTGTTAAGCAATGGATGTGTTGGATGATGTTGGAATACATTTTTCACCTTAATGAGCCACAGCCTGATGTGTGCCGGCAGCACTCATGCCGCCCTGGACTACAACCAAGCTCGACTGTAGGCATTTAACTCACTTAGGTTGCCAGATATTTAAACAATGATTGTGTGTTAACTAATTTTCAGTCGATGGTAAACTGCTATAAAAGCTGTTCGAGTGCTGCCAGCACTAGGGGAGCTGCGGTTCAAACATGATGTACTGTGACATTGTTAAGCAATGGATGTTTTGGATGATGTTGGAATAAATTTTTCACCTTAATGAGCCACAGCCTGATGTGTGCAGGCAGCACTCATGCCGCCCTGGACTACCACCAAGCTTGACTGTAGGCATTTAACTCACTTAGGTTGCCAGATATTTAAACAACGTTTGTGTGTTAACTCATTTTCAGTCGATGGTAAACCGCTTTGAAAGGTGTTGAGTGCTGCCAGCACTGGGGGAGCTGCGGTTCAAACATGATGTACTGTGACATTGTTAAGCAATGGATGTTTTGGATGATGTTGGAACAAATTTTTCACCTTAATGAGCCACAGCCTGATGTGTGCCGGCAGCACTCATGCCGCCCTGGACTACCACCAAGCTTGACTGTAGGCATTTAACTCACTTAGGTTGCCAGATATTTAAAGAATGTTTGTGTGTTGGCTCCTTTTTCGTGGATGGTAAACCGCTATACATGCTGTACACTGACTACTCTAAAGGATATTAATTTCTCTAGTATTGTCTCTTGACAAGATACGATCAGAAACGTGTGAGTGGCTTACTCACCTACACGAGTGCTGCCAGCACTGGGGGAGCTGCGGTTCGCACATGATGTATTGTGGCGTTGTGAAGCAGCGGTCATGTCGGAAGATGTTGGACTTCATCTTCCTCCTTAATGAACCGCAGCTACCCCAGTCCAGCAGCACTCGTACAGCCCGGGACCACCGTACAATGCTTGACTATAGGCACCTGAGTCGTCTATGTTAACTCATTTTCAGTCGATGGTAAACCGCTATAAAAGCTGTTGAGTGCTGCCAGCGCTGGGGGAGCTGCGGTTCAAACATGATTTACTGTGACATTGTTAAGCAATGGAAGTTTTGGATGATGTTGGAATTAATCTTTCACCTTAATGAGCCACAGCTCGATGTGTGCAGGCAGCACTCATGCAGCCCTGGACTACCACCAAGCTTGACTGTAGGCATTTAACTCACTTAGGTTGCCAGATATTTAAACAACGTTTGTGTGTTAACTCATTTTCAGTCGATGGTAAACTGCTTTAAAAGGTGTTGAGTGCTGCCAGCACTGGGGGAGCTGCGGTTCAAACATGATGTACTCTGACATTTTGAAGCAACACTAGTGTTTGAAAATGCTGGACTTCATTTTTCTCCTACATGAACCGCATCTCCCCCAGTCCGGCAGCACGCATGCAGCCCGGGACCACCGCACAAGGCAGATTTTTAGAGAGTAAAATTTGTGTGTTGACTCATTTTCAGTGGATGATAAACTGCTATAAAATCTGCCGATTGTCGCGAGCACTGGGGGAGCTGCGGTTCAAAAATTATGTACTCCGACATTGGGAAACAAAGAAAGCAATTGAAGTTGTTGGAACTAATTTTTCGCCTTAATGAACTGCACTCGTGCAGCCCCGGACCTTCACTATGCTTGACCGTAGGCATTCAACTCACTTAGGTTGCCAGATATTTAAAGAATGTTTGTGTGTTGGCTCCTTTTTCGTGGATGGTAAACCGCTATACACGCTGTACACTGACTACTCTAAAGGATATTAATTTCTCTAGTATTGTCTCTTGACAAGATACGGTTAGAAACGTGTGAGTGGCTTACTCACCTACACGAGTGCTGCCAGCACTGGGGGAGCTGCGGTTCGCACATGATGTATTGTGGCGTTGTGAAGCAGCGGTCATGTCGGAAGATGTCGGACTTCATCTTCCTCCTTAATGAACCGCAGCTACCCCAGTCCAGCAGCACTCGTACAGCCCGGGACCACCGTACAATGCTTGACTATAGGCACCTGAGTCGTCTATGTTAACTCATTTTCAGTCGATGGTAAACCGCTATAAAAGCTGTTGAGTGCTGCCAGCACTGCGGGAGCTGCGGTTCAAACATGATGTACTGTGACATTGTTAAGCAATGGATGTGTTGGATGATGTTGGAATTAATCTTTCACCTTAATGAGCCACAGCTCGATGTGTGCAGGCAGCACTCATGCAGCCCTGGACTACCACCAAGCTTGACTGTAGGCATTTAACTCACTTAGGTTGCCAGATATTTAAACAATGTTTGTGTGTTAACTCATTTTCAGTCGATGGTAAACCGCTTTAAAAGGTGTTGAGTGCTGCCAGCACTGGGGGAGCTGCGGTTCAAACATGATGTACTGTGACATTGTTAAGCAATGGAAGTTTTGGATGATGTTGGAATGAATTTTTCACCTTAATGAGCCACAGCCTGATGTGTGCCGGCAGCACTCATGCCGCCCTGGACTACCACCAAGCTTGACTGTAGGCATTTAACTCACTTAGGTTGCCAGATATTTAAACAACGTTTGTGTGTTAACTCATTTTCAGTCGATGGTAAACCGCTTTGAAAGGTGTTGAGTGCTGCCAGCACTGGGGGAGCTGCGGTTCAAACATGAGGTACTCTGACATTTTGAAGCAACACTAGTGTTTGAAAATGCTGGACTTCATCTTTCTCCTACATGAACCGCAGCTCCCCCAATCCGGCAGCACGCGTGCAGCCCGGGACCACCGCACAAGGCAGATTTTTAGAGAGTAAAATGTGTGTGTTGACTCATTTTCAGTGGATGATAAACTGCTATAAAATCTGCCGATTGTCGCGAGCACTGGGGGAGCTGCGGTTCAAAAATGATGTACTGCGACACTGGGAAACAAAGAAAGCAATTGAAGTTGTTGGAACTAATTTTTCGCCTTAATGAACTGCACTCGTGCAGCCCCGGACCTTCACTATGCTTGACCGTAGGCATTCAACTCACTTAGGTTGCCAGATATTTAAAGAATGTTTGTGTGTTGGCTCCTTTTTCGTGGATGGTAAACCGCTATACATGCTGTACACTGACTACTCTAAAGGATATTAATTTCTCTAGTATTGTCTCTTGACAAGATACGGTCAGAAACGTGTGAGTGGCTTACTCACCTACACGAGGGGAGCTGCGGTTCGCACATGATGTATTGTGGCGTTGTGAAGCAGCGGTCATGTCGGAAGATGTTGGACTTCATCTTCCTCCTCAATGAACCGCATCTCCCCCAGCGCCGGAAGCACTCGTGTCGCCAGGTACCACCACCACCACCACCACGCTTCACTGTCGGCACTTAACTCACTCGACATTTGCGTGTTCATTCATTTTCCGTGGATAGTAACCTTCTATGCAAGCTGTACACTGACTTCTCTAAAGGATATCTAGTATTTCAACAGTATTGTCCTTAGGCAAGCTATTGTCATGAAAATGGGAGTCGGCAGGTGCAGTTCAAACATGATGTACTGTGACATTGGGAAGCTATACTGTTGAAAGATATTGCAATTCATCTGTGACGGCGGCACTCGTGCACCCCCCCCCCCCTCCCCCCCCTGCTACGCTTGACTGTAGGCAATTAACTCACTTTAATCGCCAATGTTTGTGTGTTGACTCATTAAACTGCGATCCGAGCTGTACCCTGACTACTCTGAAGGATATTTATTCCTCTAGTATTGTCCCTGGACAAGTCATAAAAATGGGAGTGCTGTACTCACCTGTGTGACCTCCTCTGAGTCGATGGGCCCCAGCGGCGGGTTCTGTGCAGTGTTTGAAGTTTGTCATACTTATTTTTCGTGAGCCGCTGGAGGAAAACTCTCCAGAGAGCGACTCAGCTGAAGCCTCGCTGTATCTCTCAAAGCTGGTTAAAAGAAAGAAAGAAAAAAAGAAAAAAAAAAAGGTAGCAGCAGCTCAGGACGCAATAAACACTCCGGAGTAGCGAGCTCCTCTGGTGAGCTCGCCTGTTTCCACATTGGCTTTTTACTTGCCATAATCAAGCAAGTTTATCTGAAAGCAAAGCTATGATTTATCTATTTCCACTGCCAAGATAAATGACCCTCCAGTGTAAAAATACAATTGGTGTAATTGGATCATTCTTTGCCCGGCGCTCTATAACTCGTTTGTTATGTACCCTGGTGGCAGGTAATGTTTTTCATTATATGCCAGGCCAGTTTTATATATAGAAAACGGGTGGGAAGGGACTCGCCCGCAGCCGCTTGCTCGGTACTGTAAGTCCCCGTAGGTGCATCCAATATTGATTGGTGGGGAGTAAAGAGCTCAGCGTGAGTCCTGTATTGGAGAGGGCAGATACTTGGTGTGTTCTCGCCGGGATAAATTTAGCAACACACACACACACTATGACAATCACCTGGAGGAGGAACGCTACAATATGGAAGACATCCCATTGCACAACCCAACCCCCCCTCCCCCAAAAAATGCGGCTTTTGCAGGAAGCTAATGGCTATCGGGTGTTGTCACTGGAATTTCGTTTTTTAATCATGTTTCAAAATGTCTGACGAGAAGGAAAGGCACGTTTATTTGTAGAGCACAATTAGTACATAAGGCAATAATCCATCCATCCATCCATTTTCTTCCGCTTATCCGAGGTTGGGTTGCGGGGGCAGCAGCCTAAGCAGAGAAGCCCAGACTTGCCTCCCCCCAGCCACTTCATCCAGCTCCTCCCGGGGTATATAGTCTTCCCAACATGTCCTGGGTCTTCCCCGTGGCCTCCTACCGGTCGGACGTGCCCTAAACACCTCCCTAGGGAGGCGTTCAGGTGGAATCCTAACCAGATGCCCGAACCACCTCACCTGGCTCCTCTCGATGTGGAGGAGCAGCGGCTTTACTTTGAGCTCCCCCCGGATGGCAGAGCTTCTCACCCTCATCTCTAAGGGAGAGCCCTGCCTCATTTCGGCCGCTTGTACCCGTGATCTTGTCCTTTCGATCATAACCCAAAGCTCATGACCATAGGTGAGAATGGGAACGTAGATCGACCGATAAATTGAGAGCTTTGCCTTCCGGCTCAGCTCCTTCTTCACCACAACGGTTCAATACAGCGTCCGCATTACTGAAGACGCCGCACCGATCCGCCTGTCGATCTCACGATCCACGGCAATAATAAAAATATAAAACAATGAAAATAAACATAATTTATATTGAAATCCGAATATAAAATCATTATTCAAATTAAATTAAACTAAATAGTGTTGATAAAATACTTTCAGTTGTCCTATGCACAATTAAATAAAAGTGTTTTCCGCCTGGATTTGAACATTGCCAGCTTTGAGGCCTGTCTCACATCTTCCGGAAAACTACTCCAGATTTTAGAAGCATCAAACTGAAACACAGTCTCACTATGTTTGGTCCCGAATCTAGACACTAGCCAGAGACCACTCCTTGAGGTTCTCGGAGCTCAAGATTGTTCATACCGTTCTGACAAGTCAGAGATGTCAGAGTCAGTTTTAAGTTGGACCCAAGACGCGGGGAAGAGGCGTGATTGCAGTCAAAGCCGGCACGTTTATACACTGACACACAACATCCGGATTCCCATCATGCATTGCTTCAAAACCACGGCAAGTTGTAGTATCCAAAATTTCCAGCCGGACAAACAATATTGGGGGCGTGCCTTTAGCGTCCTCTCACCTGAAAAAGAGACTATTATATATGTCTCCGTTATCCATAGGTTTATCTATAACCCATAACACAGTGGCCGAATGGATATATAGTCACTCATGAACGGTCAGAGAAGCACAAGGCGGTGGCAACGCAGTATTATGGGCCACCTTGCAAGCAACATCTCTCATTTGCGGATGTTTTCAACAAATCCGTGAAGGATATGTTCCCGGATTCAGAGATCGCTCGCCAGTACTCAAATGGCAGAACAAAAGCTACTCAAATAGTGAAAGGTAAGTGTTATATTTTTTTAAAGTAAGCAGCAAGTACAGTACAGTTAGTAGAACAACTGTGTTTTCATTACTGTTTACTGTAATATATATATATACACACTACCGTTCAAAAGTTTGGGGTCACATTGAAATGTCCTTATTTTTGAAGGAAAAGCACTGTACTTTTCAATGAAGATAACTTTAAACTAGTCTTAACTTTAAAGAAACACACTCTATACATTGCTAATGTGGTAAATGACTATTCTAGCTGCAAATGTCTGGTTTTTGGTGCAATATCTACATAGGTGTATAGAGGCCCATTTCCAGCAACTATCACTCCAGTGTTCTAATGGTACAATGTGTTTGCTCATTGGCTCAGAAGGCTAATTGATGATTAGAAACCCCTTGTGCAATCATGTTCACACATCTGAAAACAGTTTTTTAGCTTGTTACAGAAGCTACAAAACTGACCTTCCTTTGAGCAGATTGAGTTTCTGGAGCATCACATTTGTGGGGTCAATTAAACGCTCAGAATGGCCAGAAAAAGAGAACTTTCATCTGAAACTCGACAGTCTATTCTTGTTCTTAGAAATGAAGGCTATTCCACAAAATTGTTTGGGTGACCCCAAACTTTTGAATGGTAGTGTATATATAAATATAAGAAATACTTTAATTTTAGTGAAATCTAGCTATAAATATACTCCTCCCCCTTAACCCCACCCCCCACCCCCTCAATCTCCCGAATTCGGAGGTCTCAAGGTTGGCAAGTATGGCCAAGGAGAAACCCTGGATGAATAGTGAGGGATATCTTATCTGAAGAAAGTTGTTTTGCATCTCCTTATATTTGTCTGGGCGTAGCTTCAGTGTTACAGCTAATCAAATAAGGTCTGAGTCAGCAGATTTGTTGTGTGGAGGGTCTCAAGGTTCCGTTTAGGGCCCTGTATTGTTTTTGCCATATTTGAACCTTTTGGGAAAGATCATTCAAAAGTTTAGTGATGTTTGTTTTCTATTTTTTGCTGATGACATCCAGTTCTACTGCTCTTTTGAGCCGTCTGAAATCCAGAAGCTTAACTCCTTGCTACATTGTTTAACGGACATAAAACAAAGGCAGACACAACATAAACACTGGTTATTGCACCTGATGATTCATTTCCAGGGATTAAACAGTCCTTGGGGGATTTAGGCAAGTCTACTGAGCCAAGCCTCAGAAACTTGTGAGTTATTTTTTGACAAAGTCATCATTAGCGCAGAATTGTAAGCAGCTGACAAGGAACTGCTTCTTTCATCTAAGGAACATCTTTAAACTTAGGAAAATGGCGTCACAGAATGATTCGGAGCTTATCGTTCATGCATTTATGTCCTTGCGTTTAGACTACTGTAACAGTCTGTTTTCATGCCTGGAAAAGGAGCAGCTCTCTCGACTGCAATTAGCGCAAAACTCTGCAGTGAGAATTCTGACTCGTACAAATATGAGGGCCCACTTATCCCCTACTCTAAAATAACTTCATTGGCTGCCAGTGTCCTATAGGATCAAGTATAAGATTCTGGTTCTAGCTTTCAGAGCTTTGCATGGCCAGGTTCCTTTCTATATCAGTGATCTAACCCAGTTTTACACCCCAACTTTGGCTCTGAGGTCCGTGGATCAGAATCTGCTGAAGGTCACACACACTTGTTTTAGGACGATCTTTCCAGGCTGTTGCTCCCACCCTTTGGAACCATCTTCCGCCCTCATTGCGCTCAATTGACTCCGTCGACACCTTAATCGTAAGACTCATTTATTTGTTAAGACTTTTAATTAGCTACTCCTGGGCTGCATTATTTTTATGTTGTATTTTATTTAGTTTTTATTATGTTTTATATTGTTTATTCATACTGTGTTTTTATATTGTGTTTTTGTATTGTATATTGATATTTTATACTAAGTGTAGTTTGTGATATTTTAACTGTGTTGTGAAGCACTTTGTGGCTTTTTTTTGTCTACGATAAGTGCTATACAAATACATGTTACTTACACTACCGTTCAAAAGTTTGGGGACACCCAAACAATTTTGTGGAATAGCCTTCATTTCTAAGAACAAAAATAGACTGTCGAGTTTCAGATGAAAGTTCTCTTTTTCTGGCCATTTTGAGCGTTTAATTGACCCCACAAATGTGATGCTCCAGAAACTCAATCTGCTCAAAGGAAGGTCAGTTTTGTAGCTTCTGTAATGAGCTAAACTGTTTTCAGATGTGTGAACATGATTGCCCAAGGGTTTTCTAATCATCAATTAGCCTTCTGAGCCAATGAGCGAACACATTGTACTATTAGAACACTGGAGTGATAGTTGCTGGAAATGGGCTATGTAGATATTGCACCAAAAACCAGACATTTGCAGCTAGAATAGTCATTTACCACATTAGCAATGTATAGAGTGTATTTCTGTAAAGTTAAGACTAGTTTAAAGTTATCTTCATTGAAAAGTACAGTGCTTTTCCTTCAAAAATAAGGACATTTGAATGTGACCCCAAACTTTTGAACGGTAGTGTACTTATGTCAATTCGAGGACCTTGGCGTTTGTTTTCTCGGAATGCAAAGGAAAGTTGGCGCGGGCAAGGCGTGAATGTAAGTACATGATTTATTAAAACACTAACAAACTACAAAAAAAGGAAGCAATCAAAAGGCGCGGACAATGGCGGAGAACAAACTTGACTAATGAAACCAAAAGACTAGCACAAAGGCAATTAACTATGAACACGATACAAAAACACTTACTGTGGCGTGGCATGAAGCAAGAACTATGGTAAACAGGAATATCATGGGTAGCAGTAGCATGGATGGATAGATAATGTCACCAGGACGAACAACGGAAACAGACAGGCTTAAATAGCAGTGACATGATCAGTGAAAACAGGTGGGTGACTCAAAACGTGAAACAGGTGCGTGACATGAGGACAGGTGAAAACTAATGGTTGCTTTGGTGACAAAACAAGAGTGAAAAAGCAGGAACTAAGTGTCCAAAAACCAAACAGAACATGACCTAAACAAAACATGATCAACAGACATGACAACTTACTTACTTACACACGGATCTGTTCTATGCAGCGACAAAGTGAGAGACAGAGAGAGAGAGAGAGAGAGAGAGAGGCCGCCTTCGTTCTTTGCTTCAAGTTCTTTCTTGAATTTAAAAGTGTTTCACACCTTCTTTATGATAGATCGATATATTTTATCATTTTATAACTTTGATTCACAGGGCATGATATGGATTCCCCCTTGGTAGTCTTGTGCTTGAAGCAGCAGCAGTATTGCACTATGCTAACATTCGCGCTAAACAACAAAACAAAACTGGGACGAAACAAAAGAAAGAGAGAGAGACTTTCGAGCATTACACTACCACCCGATTCTTACGCGGGTCATGAAAATAGAGTAATAGTGGCTATAACAAGTTTTGGTCGGGTGCTCGAAGTGAACCATGATCTAACCGGGTTAGATCATGCAACGTAAGCATCTGACAGAAACTGTTATTTTCATTGACTATATTTGTACCTGAGAGCGGAAACCAGTGTTAGGAAAATTACTTAAAAGTAATTGATTACAGTTACTCGTTACTTTTGGAATGGAATTATCATTTGATATATTACTAAAGAAAGTAATTAATGCACTACTTATTTTAAACTTTCATATATCTGGTGTATGCAATTGAGAGATGTTTCATGAGAGAAGGGTGCGTGAGTGTGTATTTGTTGCCAAGTGACATCAGCTTGGACTAGTTAATTGGCTGTTTTACCTCAGCGTGGTAGTCTGCAGACTGGAAGGAGATTGTTGACGGTTGTTGACTTGTGGAATATTTTCATTAGCTGCCTTTCCAGTTTTTTGGAAAATTGTGTCTATTTCTAGTCTTGTCATCCTTGTCCCGGACAGAAGGGTGACTGGATCAAAAGAGACGTCGGAGACACTTTGCTAAACAAAAAGTTGCTTTATTACAAGCGAGCGTCATTATACAGGTCTGCAGTACCTGGAGGAGGTTAAGTCAAAAATGAGGCACTCCTAACCTGGAGGAGCCGAACCACCTTCTTATATTCCTTATTTCTCTGTCTGGGTGTGTGTCAATTCAGGAGGGTACAGCCTCACCATGTAAGGAGATGTTCATGTGTAAGTGACCGGAAAAACAACTCTGTATGTTGTAACTTAGAAGTTGACGTGAAAATAGACATGGAGTCTCTCCTCCAGGATAGAGCTATCACTTTTGCATTCTGAAGTCTGAATTTATTGCGTCATCTCATGAGAGAGTTACTCCAGTCCATATGCAAATGCCCAACTAAGGCTCCTTAATTTATTATGGACTCAACCATTATTTACTTAAAACTGGTGGTTCGCGTTCTCCAAGTTGAATATAAACATTCACCATATGTTGAACATAATATGAGTCAATTCATTCACTTCAAAAATAAAAGGGATATAACAATAATCACTTTTGGAAGTGAAAAGGGTGTTTCCAATAAAGGGTGTTTTGTGTCGCGAGCCGTAGTTCTCGTAAAATCTCATTCCGCAAGACTGAACTTTGGTTTCTATGGTTTTGGAGCTGTGATTACAATTGCAGCCACCGCTGTTGCCGTGATTGTCAAAATAAGACGAAGGCAGCGGGTGACCGCTCAAAGGCAACGCCCTTACGTATGGCACCGGCCACGAAGAAGGGATTTTTGGGAGAGAATTGTGAACGAGGAATTCACAGACGTAATGCGGATTCAAGAGCCCCCTCGACATCGGTTCGGGTATGTGGGTCTCTCCGAGCCTGCGAGTCAGCCTCTATTGCTGGGAAGGGACCTGAGAGGCGGCCCTTTGCCCGCCTCGCTTCCCCCGGCTGACCGATTGGAAGCGAGACCAAGACCACCCGTCTGCTCGAGTGGTGTTTAGGTGCCCCGTAAATGTGAAAAGTGTTTCCATCATGCTTTTGTGACACACTTCAATATCGAAACATCTGAAAAACCACCTCATGAGCGTAAAAATGTTTGAACAACATTTGAGAGGTTTCTCGAAATATGGGTGTTTACATTACTAGTTTCTTACTGCGTTATTTCGGTTTTGCGCATTTATAGAGGTAATGGAAACACCAGCTGTAGATCATACTTGCCAACCTTGAGACCTCCGATTCCGGGAGGTGGGGGGTGGGGTGGGGCGTGGTCGGGGGTAGGGCGGGGGCGGGGCTAAGAGGGGAGGAGTATATTTACAGCTAGAATTCACCAACTCCAGTATTTCACATATATATATATATATATATATATATATATATATATATATATATATATGTATGAAATACTTGACTGTCAGTGAATTCTAGCTATATATATATATATATATATATATATATATATATATATATATATATATATATATATATATATATATATATATATATATATATATTTATTTTATTGTACATATAAATAAAATAAATACTTGAATTTCAGTGTCCCGGAGGCTATCCAGTAGATGGCAGTATTGTCCTGTTTAAGAGTGTCACAACATTGCTGTTTACGGCAGACGAACTGCTTTACGGGGGTAGGGCGGGGGCGGGGCTAAGAGGGGAGGAGTATATTTACAGCTAGAATTCACCAACTCCAGTATTTCACATATATATATATATACATATATATATATATATATATATATATATATATATATATATATATATATATATATATATATATATATATATATATATACATATATATATATATATATATATATATATATATATATATATATATATATATATATATATATATATATATATATATATGAAATACTTGACTGTCAGTGAATTCTAGCTATATATATATATATATATATATATATATATATATATATATATATATATATATATATATATATATATATATATATATATATATATATATATATATATATATATATATATATATTTATTTTATTATACATATAAATAAAATAAATACTTGAATTTCAGTGTCCCGGAGGCTATCCAGTAGATGGCAGTATTGTCCTGTTTAAGAGTGTCACAACATTGCTGTTTACGGCAGACAAACTGCTTTACGGTAGACGAAAACGAGACTGCTGTTGTTGTGTATTGTTACCGCGCTGGGAGGACGTTAATGAAACTGCCTAACAATAAACCCACATAAGAAACCAAGAACTCGCCCTCGATCATTCTACAGTTATAACGTGATTGGGCAGGCACGCTGTTTATATCGTGGGAAAGCGGACGTGAAAACAGACTGTCGCCGCTGTCCCCACTCAGGTCCGCATTGAGCTGGAGGGGGCGTGGCCTCCAGCTCCGGCTGAATTCCGGGAGTTTATCGGGAGAAAATTTCTTCCGGGGGGTTATCAGGAGAGGCGCTGAATTCCGGGAGTCTCCCGGTAAAACTGGGAGGGTTGGCAAGTATGCTGTAGATAGTTAATAAAGCGATTGAATGTGTGTCAATGGCTGCGTCTCTCCTTCTCCGCAAATGGTGTATTGTAGGATTATTATTGTGGATGATTGTCACTTTATTGGATGTTCATTATTCCCCCGTAGTAGTAAATCGCGCGCGTATGTTTGTGTGATTGCTGCCTCTTGCAGTAGTAAAAAGCTACCTTCTGAAGTGAACTTGCAGGGATTGTAAAACTGTCTTTTCTGCATCAAAAGTAATGTGCCACGTTACATCCAACATATGGGTAACAGTGTTATTGTCATGATCTGTCACTCAGGTCATGTCTGGTTTTGATTTTGTTGTGGTGTTCCCAAAATGATTGCACACTTTAGACATTCATAACAAAATTGCTAAAAAGTACAGAGACTGACTCACTGCTGAGGCACTCTATGACGCGAAATGACACGCTGGCAAACTGAATAGTTTGTCATTACGATTAGACCGAGATGCTATATGAAAACCGTGGCAAATTTTTATGAATCACACGAAAAGTGCTGTAGTACCACTGTATAATTATTTGGCCAAAAATCCACAACAAAAGCTATTAGGACAGTTTATTAATCTAAAACTCTTCATTTTGCGGAAAATTTTTGGACAATTCTTTGACAATAAAAAAAAATCCCACAAAAATCTTACTCATAGAAAAGTACTGTCATGTTCCGCAGAGGTGGTTAAGTATAGTAAAGCGCTCCATTAAGTCTATTATATTTACTTAAATCACTTTTTTAGTAAGTTGTACTGTACTGTCAGTGTAGTTTTAATGCAGCATACTTTGTGCTTTTACATGAGTATTTCTGGGAAGGGGAAACACTACTTTGTCTCCGCGACATTGAGTTTCATTCCAATCGCTACATTTATTTATATCATTGTATTTATTTATGATCTATTGATTACTGCTCGCAAAGACGTATTAAATTTGGCTTGTCAGAGAAACTTCTTCCGGCGGACAGTCTCGCATGACTCTGTTTCACCAATCCAACTGAACCTGGCAGTCACATGACCGCAATTAAACCATTTTTTCAATGTTTATGATGAAAAACAACATTTATATCATGGGCTGTCATCTGTGTCAGTAGAAATATTCACATTTCTGCATGCAAGAATTCTACTTCCAACTGTAGAAAACATGTTGCGCTGAGTTAGTGAGGCTCACGGACAAACCAACTTTGAGTTTGCGCTGACCTTGGAATTTTCATCAGAAAGAGAAGACAACACACCAGTGACAAGTCCTGTTCACTTACCTTTGCGCTCAAGGTGCTATGTGAAAATGGGAATTTAATACTTGGCACGATTTGTCGCGTCAATTCTGCAATTTGTCCTTAGTGCTTTTTAAAACAGCCTTCACGGCTCACTGGTATCATTTCTTTGCATCCTGTATAAAGTGTTGGCTTGATCGAATTAGTTCCTACGTTCCGTGAAGGAAACTGATTTGACAGTCATGAGGCCACGCTCCTATCACAAGGTCCACGCAAAAAAGGGCCAAAAGTCTGAATCAGAAAAAGAAAAAAAAGTTAAACCCAAAAGAAAAAAAAGTTATAGTCTAAAAAATAAGATTTGCATCTGAAAAGGCATTGAAAAGTGAAAATAATTTATTCCAAAGACTAATAAATGTCAATCAAAATGATATTTAATGTGATAAAAGTTGTGT
>NC_084742.1:12107703-12175203 GCF_033978785.1 Entelurus aequoreus | reverse complement strand
TAAGAGTCACGCTTGCGTGTGTTTTTTTTTGTTTTTTTGTCCCTGGAGAAGAAGGCGAAAGAGGTCGAGCTTGTGAATGAATAACAACCCCAGAAAGACGAGACGCTTCTGGCTGCGAAAGGAGTCGACAGAGGGAGAAATTGCGAAACAGCTTTTAGCTCCTTGTGCTCGACGCAGAGACGGGTCTGTTTTTTTTGTCACTGTCACACACATCTTACACTTTTTCTCCACATCAGCACGCAAACACACCTTCTGTGGGGAAATCTTTCTTCATATACCATCGCAAAAAAACAGCTCAGAAACAAAAACACTTTTCATGTTTTCCACTTCTTGCCTAGTTGTGCACCCTCTAGTGGTGAAATAAGTTTAATATGTAAATATTACATGTTATATTTTATATCGCTACTATGGCACATTTTTAGTCTACTTTACACCTTTCGTTTTCACCCTCTTTTTGTGCATTATCCTTTCCATCCTTAACCTTTCCATTCTTTGTAACTGAGTTACTGTCTTAGTCTAAGTTTTTTGAAGTTTTTTTGTTAAGTGATCAGTACTATGCAAAAACGACTAGACCAATTTTCATGAAACTCTGGAGTCGTGCAGGAGAATACGTAGGTGGACCTACTGATTAAAACATCACTTTTGTTTGGTTAGTAAACTTTTTTTTTTTTAACCTTTAAGGGGAACTGCACTTTTTTTGGAATTTTGCCTATCAATCGTAATGAGAGACAAGAAGACAAAAGTTAGTTTTTTTTTTGCTTTCTAACATACAAAAATCGTCTCGGTCTAGGTGGCTATAGCAATGCAGCTAATGAGAGCAATCAATTCTACCACTAAATCACTTTAAAATACATTAAAAAACAATACTTCATTTATGTTCCGTACCCTGTATAATAACCAAGCTGTAGCGTCATTTTCATTGTAAGAGCGAACACTGAGGAACTCTTTTTCTAGCGTAGTAACAACATCGGCGTGCTACGGTATTAGCCGTAAGCTCGCTACGGCGAGAGATAAGCCAACCGAATCGCTTTTGAGTTTGTAACACAAATGGGATACGACACCAATTTGTACTGACTGAAAAACATGCATAATCATATCACGGTATCCGTGAAGTATTAGTCCACATTTCATGTTTTGTTTGACATCAGGTTCATGGTGGTTCCCTACCATGCCAAGCCCCCCAAACCCTAAGTGTCTAGCATGCAGTTAAAATTGAGGGATGGGCGAATAGGGGACACATCAGGAGGACTGAAGCCCCATAGAGGCATCCTTATCCCCCCGCAGGCCATTCCCTCAAAGTCCTATAGGTGTGTGTGTGTTGCAAGAAGGAGGAGTGGAGGGCCCAGACACAGCCTCTCGAGTCCCCCCCAGTCTATGCAGGAGGCATCCGGGGCCAACCCCCAGAAAACAGGACCCTGCAGGCGCCTCGAGGCAAGCATAATTCCTTATCCAAACAAACATCACAGCCACACTGCTTTGACCACTTGTAAACAATAGAGGCTTAGGTCGGCTATACAGTAAGCTAGGCTACAAGATACATCGCAAACGTAATACAAGATTATAGCACTAACTGGTCTATTGCCAAACACAGTAGGCACAAATGAAAAGTAGTTTTTAGGAAAATCATTCTTAATTTGCCGGAGGATGGTGTCGCTGTTATCTTACAGTAGTAGGCTAAGCTAGCTACACAACAACTCAAGCTAACATTGCAAACAAATAATTCACACATTTCTAACCTGCTGTTATTACTTAACTTTTCATTGTCTCCGCCATCACCATGAATAGTAGTCACCGAGCCCGCCAGTAAAATGAGGTTTTTGGAAAATCCAAGGTTTGTGGGTGAAGCAAGACTCTTCTTGGAACACACTCGAAACTTCTTCTTCACTGTTGAAGGCACATTGCAACGAATCATAAAAGTCCAAAGTAAGGCACTTTTTACTTCAGATGAGGTTAAAAGTTTGTGGAGTGACTTAAAGCAACCAACAACAGAGCATTTTCCTTCATTGGGTTTCATCGTGGACATGTTGTGGTACACCCGGTCCGGTCCTACATAAATCAAAAATTGCTGACTCGCGCAAGACTGTTTGGGTAAATTTCGACCATATATGGATAATCCGCTGACATCACAGGTCAGAGAACGTCACAAATCAGAGCAAATTCCAAATGGACCGTTTGGAGGAAGTAGGACGGAAGGCAAGATTGTTTTATAAATATCTCCGCAATGCCTCCACAAATGGCAAACCTTAGCTTAGGAATCAAACGGTAAACACACATAACTTGTTGCATGGAGCAAACAAGACAGCCAGACTGAGTGTGGCGAAAAGCAGGAATAAAAAGCTCTCTGATTAGTGCTCTGGAGCAGGTGAGCGTCCCGAACACTAATCAGAGGCAGGTGAAAATAATCAGCACCCATGGCAACCAAGAAAACACAAACCCAGGGGTGCTGAAACAAAACTCAGGGAGTCTTTAACTAAACAAAACATGATCCGGGCAACAGATCGCGACAATAATAGATAACATAAATAGTAGTTTTCTTGATAAAGTAGACAATATTGAAATATTACAAACTGTGAAGCAGTGTGCAAATAAGACCTTAAACGATTATGTAGACATGAATATGACATTTATAAAGAGAACCTTAATTTTAGTTATTGAACCATACATTTGTAAGTTATCATTCATGAAAGGGATATTTCCAGGCCATATGAAAATTGCTAAAGTAATACCACTTGACAAAGGTGAAAACAAACACGAGTACTCAAATTACGGACCAATATCACTGCTGCCACAATCCTCAAAGATCTTAGAAAAATTGTTAGCTTTCAGGTTAAATACATTTTAGATATTAGTAGATATAAATAGATATTTTAAGTAATAGTCAATATGGGTTTCGTCCCAATCACTCAACAACAACAGCAATAATTGACTTGGTAGAAGAAATTTCAACTGCAAGAGACAGAAAACAATATTTAGTAAGTATTTTTGTAGACCTTCAAAACGTGTTTTATACGCTCGATCATAAGTTATGTTTGGACAAATTGTACAAATATGGAATAAAAGGAGTGGCTCATGAGTGGGTCAAAATTTACCTGAAGAACAGAAAACAGTTTGTGGAAGTTAACAATTGGAAGTCTTCCTTACATAATATTAGTTGTGGAGTACCACAAGGATCCGTCTTTGGACCAATACTGTTTCTCATGTAGGTCAATGATATTACCATGGTTTACAAACTGTTTAAGTGAATTTTATTTGCGGACGACACAACTTTATTTTATTCAGGACAAAATATTACATATGTGTTAGAGGTGGTGGAAAATGAATTGAATCAACATTAAAAGATGGTTTGATGTAAATAGATTATCCTTGAATACTAGCAAAACTAAAAGTATGATTTTTTGCAGTAGTAGGAAAAGTGTGGATGGCTCATTACATGTCGAAGGAGTTGAGACTCAAAGACCGCAAGAGATCACGTTTTTGGTTGTTATGATTGATGGAAATCACATACAAAGGCTAAAGTATACAAAACTATTGCTATTGTACACAAAGTGAAGGAATTGCTAAATCAAAAAGCATTGTATATTTTGTATAACTCACTCATTGTTCCATATCTAACATACTGTATTGGAGTGTGGGCTAGTGCCTGCAAAACATATTTAAATCCAATCTTCCTTCTGCAGGAGAGAGACGTAATAATCGTTACTGGAAATGCATACAGGGAACCCAATATTCAAATAGTTAAACTTATTAAACTGTCATGAACTGGTAGAGTATAATTGTTACGTTTCCAGATGGCTCAGAGTCTAGGGATCGTAGGGGAACGCAACATAAAAGTGTATAAACCAAATGAGTTGTAAATTGAAGACACCGAAGCCAAGAATTTAAAACAAAAACTAGTGTTATTGAAAAGTAACCATGGGGGGGGGGGGGGGGGTTACAACAAGACACAACACTAGCCTAGCTTGGGAATACAGGTGCTGTCAAAGAAATTAACAAAACATACCAAAATACACCTCCAGAAAAGAAAAGGTAAGCTGACTAACTAAAGTTATTTAATTAGCACAAACCAAAAACCTACCTACCTACTCTAGCCAAAGAGGGGGTCCAAAACATACAAGGGTGACAGCCACCACTAAGCCTGGCGTTCTTAACCTTGTTGGAGGTACCGAACCCCACCAGTTTCATATGCGCATTCACCGAACCCTTCTTTAGTGAAAAATAAAATGTTTTTTTTTTTCAAATTCAAGACAAAGTTATGTTTTTGGTAACACTTTAGTATGGGGAACATATTCTAAGTAACAAAGACTTAATTTAGAGTTATTTGGTTAGGGTTAGGGTTATTCGGCCATGCCGAATAAGGCATTAATAAGTACTTAATAATGACTAGTTAAGAGCCAACCCAGGTAACACCTAACGTTAACGTAACGTTCCTGTATGGTTCTCTTTTGGTTAGCAAGATGAGAACGTTCTAAGAACGTTCTAAGAACGTTCTCATCTATATACCAAATATAATTTGCCTGCAATGGAAACAGCAACTGTTAGGCTTTTATAAGTGTTTTTTTTCCGCAAATTTACTTTTTATACAGTATGTTGTAACGTTTCCCTAACTTTCTGCGAAAGTGTTGTGTTTTGTGAACAATCTGACGCCGGCTGAGTCAAGGCTGCACGCACAGTAGGTGGCGGTAATGCACACACAAGGTTGCTTGCCAACCGCCATAAAAATCAAAAGAAGAAGAAGAAGGAGAGGAAGAAGAAGACTGCACGCATGCACAATTGAAGCTGCTCCGTGAGACAAAGAAGGACGAAGGCTAACTACTTCCAGAATCCCGATTTTAAAGCAATTTGGTGCACCATCCATTTATCACAAGTAAGTATAGAAACAGTGAAATATGAAGCACGTTTTTGTATAACAATTTCCAACCTACATGATTAATTTCAGACCATTTTACGGTTTTAGCGTTGTGTATAAATGCGCGCCATGCGCCGGCGCTAACTAGCATACATTTCTCGTGCAGGTTGGCTGTTATAAAGTTTCCAAACTGACCAAAGACCAACGAATGACTTCTGAAGAAGGGTGGATTTATTTGTAGTTTAGTTAAACAATAATTTGCCCCGTCAGTGATATGGTTTGAATGCTGCCTGAACGTTCCGTGAACGTGTGTGCGATAATAGGGCAACCCATTTTCCTTGTTTTTTTTTTTATAGAATAAACACAATATGAAGAAGTTTCAACAGAGGGCTTATAAGCGTAGATGCGCTGCCACAACTAGGCATTTGAAGAAGCAAAGCCGACAGTCAACTTTAGAATTAGAGAGTGATATGTTACTAATTTGCATGTTAATAAGCAACTAATTAATGGTGAATATGTTCCCCATACTAAAGTGTTACCATGTTTTTTTACTGGTGCACAAAATGAACCGTGCATGAACATCACCTTGTTCAAAGAACAAAACCAACACAGTGCATAAACTCACAACAAATTACACACCTGCAAATCAGTCTGACTTCTGCTGTTGCCGTATCCGTAATACGATGATAGGGAGAAGTTTTTATTTACACGATGAGTCGGGTGTGTCTTGACCTCCGCCGAACCCCTGAGCCCGACTCACCGAACCCCTAGGGTTCGATCGAACCCCGGTTAAGAACCACTGCTCTATACACAAACAAATCCTACGTGTGTAGTGTATAGAGGCCTCTGTCTAACCTTTCCCAAGACTAGGCTGCATATACTTACAAAAGTTGAAAGGTAAAAACAAAGAGCTTAACAAAAATGATTACAAAACAAAGTAGCGCCAAAGACAAAGTAGCGTCTCTCAAAGCTCCACACAGCATGTCAGAAAAAGAATCCACCTGATCCAGTGGTGAGCAGGTGGTTTTAAACAGGCTGGGAGGATGAATGGTGGACCGGGATTGGCTGGCTGATTAACAGGTGAACCGAGGAGCAGCTGGGAACAGGAACCGGTTGATTGGCAGCAGAGGCAGTGAATGAGTGTGACCTGTACAAACAATAGAAGAAGAAACACAAAACAAACAAACCACCACTACGTGGAACAAAACAATAATATCCTAAAAAATCCTGTAGAAAGCACATACAACAATACAACTAAACTACATTCAAAACAGATTTGTAAAAAGAGAAAGTCATTATAATTTGAAAGAAGATCTTGAATAATTCTATTTTTAAAACAGTGAAAATGGAAATAAGTATTTCAGAGGTGTTAGTTAATGGAACAATCTTGACAATGGAATATCCATCCATCCATTTACTACCGCTTGTCCCTCTCGTAAATCTCTTTCTGTATTAAAAATAAAAGTAAAAATCATGATGATGAAAGCATATGACTGAGTAGAAATATTACTTCATTATTGGTTTAATATTCGCCAACATTGAAAGTCAATTGTTGTATTTGTGGAAAATAGGGGGCAGATATCTGTTATTGAATTATTTTTGCCCCTTTTCATTCATATCTTACTTTAATATTATGTCGATGACATGGTTCGGAACATCGTACTTCAAGGCCTACTGAAAGCCACTACTACCGACCACGCAGTCTGATAGTTTATATATCAATGATGAAATCTTAACATTGCAACACATGCCAATACGGCCGGGTTATAAAGTGCAATTTTAAATTCCCCACGAAACTTCCGGTTGAAAACGTCTCGGAATGATGAAGTTTGCGCGTGACGTCACGGAGTGAACGGAAATATTCGGACCCCATTGGATCCAATACAAAAGCTCTGTTTTCACCACATAATTCCACAGTATTCTGGACATCTGTGTTGGTGAATCTTTTTCAATTTGTTTAATGAACAATGGAGACTGCAAAGAAGAAAGCTGTAGGTGGGATCGGTGTATTAGCGGCGGACTACAGCAACCAGGAGGAATTTGAGATGGATAGCAGACGCGCTAGCCGCCGACCTCACCTTGACTTCCTCAGTCTCTGGGCCACCGACCGCATCTATGATCGGGTGAAGTCCTTCGTCGCTCCGTCGATCGCTGGAACGCAGGTGAGCACGGGTGTTGATGAGCAGATGAGGGCTGGCTGGCGTAGGTGGATAGCTAATGTTTTTAGCATAGCTCTGTCGAGGTCCCTTAGCTAAGTTAGCTTCAATGGCGTCGTTAGCAACAGCATTGTTAAGCTTCGACAGGCTGGAAAGTATTAACCGTGTAGTTACATGTCCATGGTTTAATAGTATTGTTGATTTTCTGTCTATCCTTCCAGTCAGGGGTTTATTTCTTTCGTTTCTATCTGCAGTTAAGCACGATGCTATCACGTTAGCTCCGTAGCTATTGTCGTATTGTCGCGGAGATAAAAGTCACTGTGAATGTCCATTTCGCGTTCTCGACTCTCATTTTCAAGAGGATATAGTATCCGAGGTGGTTTAAAATACAAATCCGTGAAATTGTGGAATCCAATGAGCCCTTGTACCTAAGTTACGGTCAGAGCGAAAAAAGATACGTCCTGCACTGCACTCTAGTCCTTCACTCTCACGTTCCTCATCCACAAATCTTTCATCCTCGCTCAAATTAATGGGGTAATCGTCGCTTTCTCGGTCCGAATCGCTCTCGCTGCTGGTGTAAACAATGGGGAAATGTGAGGAGCCTTTCAACCTGCGACGTCACGCTACTTCCGGTACAAGCAAGGCTTTTTTTTTTTATCAGCGATCAAAAGTTGCAAACTTTATCGTCGATGTTCTCTACTAAATCCTTTCAGCAAAAATATGGCAATATCACGAAATGATCAAATATGACACATAGAATGGATCTGCTATCCCCGTTTAAATAAAACAATTTCATTTCAGTAGGCCTTTCATTTCCCTGTAAAATAATCTAATGATAAAATGCAGACTTTTCTATCAGTGCGTAGATTTGACAACCTAAAAGCACAAACACAAAAGCATCCGAGGGGTTTTGAACTTCATCGAAACGTAGCTGGAGCGGATCCCCAAGCGTCGTTCGATTCCTTGGTTTGCGGTGCCATTAATCAAGCCGTGGCGCCGTGGCGAGCATGTGTCAGGCGGGTCCGGCTCTGTAATTAACAAACCCATCTGCGCTCTCACGCGAGCGAGCGCTCCTCTCGCGGCGTCTAATTACAGTCAGTGAAATGTTAAGCACAATAAATATTTGGAGGGATGTTTCGGCACGGCGGCGTTGGCGATGAATTACGACGACGGGCGTATTGTTTGGCCGCGCGTGATTAATTGTGATTTCAATAAAAAGGAGGCTCATCCCCATTGTTGCGGCGCCGCTGTAACACGAGATAATGAGTCCGCTTCGTTCCAGCAGGAACTGAAAGGCTTTTGGAAAAAAAAAAAACAGCGGCGCCGAGAGAGAAGAAGGTGAGCGGCGGTGACATGTGAACAATCGCCAGTTTGCTAATGGTTCCCGCTCCCCGGAGAGCGCCATGTTGTTTTTGTGTTGCATGCAGAGGCTCGCCGGATGACGGCGACCTGTTTGTGCGCTGCGTTCTTATTGACGACGTTCCCGCTAAGTAGCCTGACACGGGCTGACCCTCATGATATGAACGCCGCACGTCCTATCCCTCGTTTAGAGGCTTTATTGCCAGCCTGATTTATGGCGTTAATATCAGCGCATCCCCGTTACGGCACAGCCCGCTATGCAATCATGTCATCCTGCGTGTCGCCTAATTAGCAATATTGTTGGCTAACAAGAGAATTACAATGTCTCGGTAATAAGGTGAGCTAGTTAGGTCATTAATTAACACCTTATGACGGGAGTGTCCATAAAAACACTTTCCATCGCCTTCGTATTAACCGTGTCAGCCAATCACACGCCGCCTACCATTATTGTCCAGACATAACAAAACGAGGGGCACTGCAAAGGGAGCTGGAGGAGGACCTCGGGGGGCTGTGCCTGCTCCGCATCAGCGTGTGCATTGTTGCCGAAGTAGTTAATCAAGTAAGTACTGGCGAGGAGTGCAGACTATTAATGTGATGGAGTGTCTTTAAAGGGGAATTACACCTTTTAGGAATTTTGCTTATTCACAATCATTATGAGAAACAAGAACACAAGTCTTTTTTTTTAGGATTCTAAAGATAAAAAAACGCTTGCAAGATGTGGCTAAGGGGAGTCCTCTATGCATACTTGCCAACTCTCCTGGTTTTACCGGGAGACTCCCGGAATTCAGCGCCTCTCCCGGCAACCTCCCGGAAGAAATTTTCTCCCGATATACTCCCGGAATTCAGCCGGAGCTGAAGGCCACGCCCCCTCCAGCTCAATGCGGACCTGAGTGGGGACAGCGGCGACAGCCTGTTTTCACGTCTGCTTTCCCACGATTTAAACAGCGTGCCTGCCCAATCACGTTATGACTGTAGAATGATCGAGGGCGAGTTCTTGGTTTCTTATGTGGGTTTATTGTTAGGCAGTTTCATTAACGTCCTCCCAGCGCGGTAACAACACACAACAACAGCAGTCACGTTTTCCTCTACCGTAAAGCAGTTCGTCTGCCGTAAACAGCAATGTTGTGACACTCTTAAACAGGACAATACTGCCATCTACTGGATAGCTTCCGGAACACTGAAATTCAAGTATTTATTTTATTTATATGTATAATAAAATATATATATATATATATATATATATATATATATATATATATATATATATATATATATATATATATATATATATATATATATATATATATATATATATATATATATATATATATATGTATATATAGCTAGAATGAATTCACTGAAAGTCAAGTATTTCATACATATACATACATACATACATACATATATATATATATATATATATATATATATATATATATATATATATATATATATATATATATATATATATATATATATATATATATATATATATTTATATAGCTAGAATTCACTGAAAGTCAAGTATTTCATACATATACATACATATACATATATATATATATATATATATATATATATATATATATATATATATATATATATATATATATATATATATATATATATATATATATATATATATATATATATATATATATATATATATTGTCACGACTGGGTTCTTGGGTCTTGTTTCTCCAGAAGGCAACGGAAAGTTGGCGCGAGCCAGACGTGAGTTTGAATACATGATTTATTTTGACACTAATAAACTACAAAAAAAGGAAGCAAACAAAAGGCGCTCACAGCGGAGGTAACAACTTGACTATGAAAACAAAACTTGCACAATGGCAAAAACTATGAACAATAAAACAAAAACACAAACTGTGGCAATAATAAACAAAAACTTACTTGGTAAAGAACTGTGAACATGACATGAATCAGGGTGATGAAAAAGTGCGAGGACGCCAGGACGAACAACAGAAACAGACAGATTTAAATAGTGACGTGATCAGTGAAAACAGGTGCGTGACAAGACAGGTGAACAGGTGCGTGACATGACAATGTGAACCAGGTGAAACTAATGGTTGCTATGGTGACAAATAAAAGTGCACAAAAAGTCCAAAACCAAATCAGAACATGACTAAAACAAAACATAATCACAGACATGACAGAGCCCCCCCCTTACGGACAGATCCCAGATGTCCAAAACAAACAAAACAAGGCAGGATCGAGAGTCATGGGAGGGCGGGAGGGGGACATGGCGGTGGGTCGCCAGACCAGGTGTCCCCGAATCCACCGGGGCAGGATCAGGTGGCGGCGACGCGTAAACCGCCGCTGTACCTGACGAGGTGTGCGACCCGGGAATGGCCATATCCATGGCCGACGGGGAGGTGGGCGCACTCGGCGTGGCGGCCGACCAGGTAGTGGCCACATCCGTGGCCGACGAGGAGGTCGGCGTACCTGGTGTGGCGGACGCCCATGGACTGGCCACATCCACGGCCGACGAGAAGGCAGGCGCTTCGTCGACGTGGCAGTCGCAGATGACGAAGCTTGGCGTGGTGCGTCGGGCAGCAAAGCTTGGCGTGGCGTGTCCTGGCAGCGTGGGTCTTGGTCTTGACAGCGTGGGTCTTGGTGTTGGTCTTGGCGGTCTTGGTCTTGGCAGTCTTGGTGTTGGTCTTGGTAGTCTTGGTGTTGGTCTCGGCAGTCTTGGTGTTGGTCTTGGTAGTCTTGGTGTTGGTCTTGGCAGTCTTGGTGTTGGTCTTGGCAGTCTTGGTCTTTGGGTGGTGTGTCTTGGACTTGGCGTGGTGTGTCTTGGACTTGGCGTGGTGTGTCTTGGACTTGGCGTGAGGGGTCTTGGACTTGGCGTGAGGGGTCTTGGACTTGGCGTGAGGGGTCTTGGTCTTGGCTTGAGGGGTCTTGGACTTGGTCTTGGCTTGAGGGGTCTTGGACTTGGTCTTGGCTTGAGGGGTCTTGGCGTCGTGGAGCTGCGACTGGCGGCACTTGGCGTCGTGGAGCTGCGACTGGCGGCACTTGGCGTCGTGGAGCTGCGACTGGCGGCACTTGGCGTCGTGGAGCTGCGACTGGCGACACTAGGCGTCGTGGAGCTGCGACTGGCGGCACTAGGCGTCATGGAGCTGCGACTGGCGGCACTAGGCGTCGTGGAGCTGCGACCTTCGGCACTAGGCGTCATGGAGCTGCGACTGGCGGCACTAGGCGTCGTGGAGCTGCGACTGGCGGCACTAGGCGTCGTGGAGCTGCGGGGAGGCGTTCTTTCTGTGGGTGGGGGAAAGCACGCCTCTTCTTTTCCACCGGAGCGCTCCAATAAAACACACTCAGATCTTCTGTTTCTAGCCGATACTACATAAAAATAACGTAAAATAATGCAGTAACGCATCATGCAGTAGCGGTAACTGAGTTACTGTATATAAAAAAATAACGCGTTAGATTACTAGTTACCGCCGAAACTAATGGCGTTACAGTAAGTTAGTCCCAACACTGTATATATATATATATATATATATATATATATATATATATATATATATATATATATATATATATATATATATATATATATATATATATATATATATATATATATATATATATATATATATATATATATACATATATTTATATATATATATATATTATGACAAACTCGTGCCGTCTTGTGGGTTCCCTGGACCATCAAATGGAGACATCCTTGAGCAAGTTTGACTTTTGTTTATTTTTGCAAATAAAACCTCCAGTCCAGGTCGCTTTTCAGCTCCTCTTCCTTGCTCGCTTGTCGTCTGTCTCGGGCTCTCCTCCTCTCTCGCGCCGCGTCAGCTTCACGTTGGCTTCGTCTCCTACCGTCTCTCCTCCCGACGTTCACAGCTGTCGCCCTTTTAAACAGTGTGAGAGGATTGGATGATCGTGCCCAGGTGCGCGTTCCGTGCACCTGGGCACGATTGCGGCGTCGCTCCTGGCGCGCCCCACCTCGCCGCTCGCTCACCGTCCCCGTCTCCATCTTGGGCCGGGCTCTGGCGTGCCCTGCCTTGCTGCTCGCCGGCCCCGCCTCTCCACATTATATATATATATATATATATATATATATATATATATATAATATATATGAAATACTGGAGTTGGTGAATTCTAGATGTAAATATACTCCTCCCCTCTTAACCACGCCCCCAACCCCAACCACACCCCCGCCCCGCCCCGCCCCGCCCCGCCCCGCCCCCACCCCACCCCCCAGAATCGGAGGTCTCAAGGTTGGCAAGTATGCCTCTATGTTGCCTTCAAAGCCCTCTAAAACAACTTCTAAACCCCCATCAACGTTTTATATACGCACGGTTAGTATATATATATATATATATATATATATATATATATATATATATATATATATATATATATATATATATATATATATATATATAAAGTATATATATATATATATATATATATATATTTTACACTTTGTATAATAATAAGATATATATTTGTCTCACAAGTCTTACACAATGATAGTGGCCTCAAAATCCTCAAAATGACGACGATGTTTGTTACTCCAGTGCATTAGTGTAAATGTTACCACTGTTATTTGGACTGTAAATTCTAGCGACCAAGCTTTTTGACTGTAAAATCTGCTGACTTCTTCAAAACTTAAGCGTCTAAAAGTCTTGAGGGCAGTCTCATATTTTATTTCAGAACCCTAACCCTGAGTTGAAATATTGAGCACCTGATGATATTTATTATTCGTACAAATGAGTGTGTGAGTAGCATTATGCACTCAATCACCCGATTAGCAATGTGTACTTCTGTACGATCACCGTAATGCTCGCCTCCCGACAACTCACCACCCCACCCACCAAGAGGGCCCACCCCACTATTTAAGAAGTACTGCCTTAAGGGGAACATTTCCAAAAACTGTGGTACTCTGATGTTTGTTTTCCAACACAGTAAGCGAAGGTTGCCATGCTGCTGAACCACAGTGGCGAGAGGGAACCAACCAGACCCTGCCTGGTGCTCCTCAAGGGGGATTATCAAGTTAATTAATTCATATGATTTACCAGCTGACAAATTAGCCTTGCAATGGGATGAAGCCCTAGCCTCATAAGTTTCAATTAGCATGTTATTCCATGTGCAGCAGCAAGCTAATGCTACCACAGAGGCCAACACCCTGTCCGAAACAAGTACCTAAGAAGATGGACTGCAATGTTTCGCCATTATCGGACATGAACGCGACACAGAAGCTCCATGGGGAAAGATACAAAAATGAGGGTCATCATGTTAGCGTATTAACCTCCAGCCTGGTGATGCAACCCCCAGGACGGGCGTAATGAAGCCTTGTCTGCCCCCGGCAAGGATGCTCTGGAACCGGGTGTCGACTTTAACTTTCATTTAGTGCCACATTAAAAATGTAAGCAATGTCTCCCGCTAGCCTTAGGCCACTTTTTGCATGAAAGTCTGACATCTTTTTGGGGAGCTTTCAGCTTCAGCACAATTATAAAGAAAACTCACGCTGGCCTAGCAGCTGCAAATCCTTGCAATGCAGAATTGCACCCTTTTCCTAAAGCACGAACTGGAAGAAAACAAGGACAATCCATCCATCCATCCATTTTCTACCGCTTGTCCCTTATAGGGTCTCGGGCGGTGCTGCACACTTGTGGAAGGTGGGGGACACCCTGGACAAGTCGCCACTTCCTCGCAGGGCCAACACAGATAGACAGACAACATTCACACATTTACATTCACACACTAGGGCCAATTTAGTGTTGCCAATAATCCCCAGGTGCATGTCTTTGGAGGTGGGAGGAAGCTGGAGTACCCGGGGGGAACCCACGCAGTCACGGGGAGAACATGCAAACTCACAAAACAGAAAGATCCCGACCCCAGGATCAAACCCAGAACCTTCGTATTGCGATGCACACGTACTAACCCCTCCCAACGTGCTGCAAACAAAGAAAATAAATACACTTTAAAATATCATAGCACACTCAAATATTTATAAATTCAGGAAAATAATCAATTATGCAATATAATAACATAACAATACACACCAATTTAAAAAAATAATAGTAAATACTTAAATAAAACTCACAAAAAATTATAATCCAACATAATAAAACAACTAAGAAAAAAACCCAATAGTAATATAAAACTACACTAAAATAAACACAAAATTAAATATGAAATATAGTGACACTGACGCACATAATAAAAAAATAAAACAATTTAAAATAGTGAGAAATCATAAATATTCTAAAATAATAATAAAACAAATCATGTATACAACAATAAATGATATAAAACTATACTTAAATAACTTAAAATAATAAAATAAGCACATATACGTACCTAATGTAATACAAAATGATAAAAACTAGGGCTATCAACGTTAATGCACGTGATTAATAAAAAACAAAAAGTTAGGAACTCGCATGGCTGCCGTAGTAGTGACCGCAGGATGCAGGAACCAGGAGGACCAACAGCAGGTAAGATGATTTTAATATGATTAACAGAGGAGAAAGCAGTTTTTCATGTAACAGGTCACAAACAATAGTCAATCCTCGAGCGCTGAGGAGCAGGCGAGGCATGCATGAATAAAAGCCTGCTGATTAGCACCAGGTGTGGCCCCGCTGCCAATCAACAGCAGGTGAGGGGAAAACAGCGCTCAGCAGAGACATGCAGAAAATGGAAATCGAAATAAGAGCACTGATAGGAAATAAACACAGAACAAGGAAGCACAAACTGAAATGAAGTGACTCGTCACTCAAAATATCCAGTTACCGCACGTAAACCTGGGAGTCTGCACCTGTTGTTACACCGTTATAAGATGAGTGATGCGAGGCGGCTAATTTCACTTCACAACAAAGTCCGATGGAACTTTGTATAAACGTGAGGTAATTTGTTGGCATTGCAGTGACAAACTTTCTCATCATCGGCTCACAACAAGTTTAAAATAGCATTTTAAGGCAAAGCACATGCAGGTTTTCCGCGGAGCATCAAACAGCATTAAAAGTCATTTACTATATTCGGCGAAAATTATGGTCTTAAATGTCATTAAAAAGCAGTGAATTCGATGTCCACAGACATTAAAAATGTTAATACAATTGTAGGACTGCGCTGATAGTAGTGAGCTTATTTTTAATGCATCTAAAGGATGCAAATATCATTTTATGATGTGTCTTTTTTAAAGGAAGACCAAATGTAAATGTTGCACTCTGTAAAGTTGTTTATGAGTGTGTTTACTATCTGGACCTTGTTTGCTGTATTATTAAAAATACTTTGAAGGTGCATGTAATTCTTACTATATTTACTCTTACCAAGTTTTGAACAAATTAATTGTTTGCAGTTAAGTAGAGAGTTTAAAAATGTGCTCGGATTACATTCTGACAACCACATTGCATTCGTGTCCAAGTATTGGGGTATTTTCGTCAGCACATTTTAAATACGCAAACGAGTAATAACCTGTGATTAATCATGATTGATGACAGCTCAATAGTGTGATTAATCTGAATAAAACAATTAATCACTTGACAGCTCTAATAAAAACGAATTAAAGACAAAGAATAATATACATTCAAACACAATAATAAAATATGAAATATTAATGTGAAAAAACAATTAACAGTAAGGTAAAACTACAATAAATACATTATAAAGTAGATATAAAATCTAGGTACATTAATTAATACAAAACATTAAAAAAAACAAATTAAAACACTGAAAAACAATAATTACATATCAAATATCAAAAAACAATGAATAGTATTACAAAACTACATGAAAATAAATGATATATGAAATACAATTATATATACATTAACAGTATGTATTCAAAATTTTTTCAAACGTTGAATAATTATAAATAATCCAAAAAAGACAAAACCCCCCCAAAAAATAGTAATATAATACTATACTAAAATAAATCACAAAATTAAAATAATTATGATGCATGTACGTACAAAATTGTACATATAATACCGAGCAATAAAAAGTAATTTAAAACGCTGAAAAATAATAAATAAACTACAACAACAAAGACCAATGTAAAAAAATGCTTTATAATAAAAAAAACTATCATACTCACACATGTGTATAGTACAGAACTATAAAAACTAATTTAAAAGGCTAACAATTATAAATAACCTGAAATAGTAAAACAAAACAATTTAAAAAATAAGTGATAACATATATATATATATATATATATATATATATATATATATATATATATATATATATATATATATATATATATATATATATATATATATACACAAAATAATTCAAATGATTGACAAAAAAAAAAGATAAAAATATTACAATATTAGAAATATCATAAAATAACATAATACTGTTTGGCGAGTACAAACACACTGGGGACCACAAGCCGATTATGATGGAGGCCCCTTGAGGTCTTGAAATGTTCTCCAAAGAGCTGCAGAGCGCCCCCGTGTGATAAAGAAATAAATGACATCACCTGCAGGACTGCTTGTTGCTGTGTTTGGCAGTAGAATTACAAAGCAACGTACTGCAAAGTGACGCATCGTGATAACAATGGTGTGTTTATCGTTGGAGTGGTTATGAAGTTTCATCGTCTCAAAGAAGAAACGAAATGAAGGAATACGGCCACGTCCCTGAAGAAAAACGTGCACAGCGCAAAATTCTAGTCTTCCACGCAGGCGTTTTCTTGTGTCCTTGTTCCTTTTGTTTAGGGGGGGGGAGGAGAGTTGGTGGGTGTTGAAGGTTACGCTTAAGGCCTTGCAGGCTGTCTAACAGACACGTTATTAAACGCAGAAGAAGAAAACAACCTCCTCCTAAAGGGGCCTTTTGAAGTCGCACTGGAATGCTTGTCTTCATTGTTATTTCATCAACTTACTCCGTTCTCATCTTTCCAGGGGCGACAAAAAAGAAAATCCATTAATATCAACCATTTTTTTTTACCCGCACGGGAGAAACTACGTCAACAAATCCGAGCGACTGAACAGAGGCTGAGGGACGGCGAGTTCCCCAGAGACCTGATGAACGCCACTTTCGCAACGTGCAGGAAACACCGAACAAGCTTTTTAGACGGCAGCTGTCCCGCCCCCCCCCCCCCCCCCCACTACCTCTTTGTTGTGCATGGCCAACGTCATCGAGATAAATGGCTGACACGCGTTGCTGTTTTAACCCAAATTACCCCCGCCTGACCCTCAGATCTTTCAATTGCCTAATTAGAGAGGGAAAGAGGCTTGAAGCCTCTTTTCAAGCTCTGCACCTGCAGGGACGAATCTGCAGAGGGAACAGACCGACGGGTCCAACCGGAATCTTCTCCTGTTGTCTGCTTTTGACGAAAGACAGTCAAACTCTAATAAGAAATGAAGATACAAGCAGAAATGATTAAACACAGGACCATAACGTTGAGAACCGTATTTTCCGGACTATAGAGCCGCACCCACTGAATATTAGAAGACGAAAAAAAAAAAATCCATTAGGGCTGTCAAAGTTAACGTGATAAGACCTTAAAGGCCTACTGAAATGACATTTTTTTATTTAAACGGGGATAGCAGATCCATTCTATGTGTCATACTTGATCATTTCGCGATATTGCCATATTTTTGCTGAAAGGATTTAGTATAGAACAACGACGATAAAGTTCGCAACATTTGGTCTGTACCGGAAGTAGCGTGACGACACCGGAGGAAGGGCTGCTCACATTTTCCTATTGTTTACACCAGCAGCGAGAGAGATTCGGACCGAGAAAGAGACGATTACCCCATTAATTTGAGCGAGGATGAAAGATTTGTGGATGAGGAACGTGAAAGTGAAGGACTAGCGTAAAGTGCAGAACGTATCTTTTTTCGCTCTGACCGTAACTTAGGTACAAGCTGGCTCATTGGATTCCACACTCTCTCCTTTTTCTATTGTGGATCACAGATTTGTATTTTAAACCACCTCGGATACTATATCCTCTTGAAAATGAGAGTCGAGAACGCAAAATGGACATTCACAGTGACTTTTATCTCCACGACAATACATCAGTGAAGCACTTTAGCTACTGAGCTAACGTGATAGCATCGGGCTTAACTGCATATAGAAACAAAACAAGTCCCTGACTGGAAAGATAGACAAAAGATCAACTATACTACCAAACTCTGGACATGTAACTACACGGTTAATGCTTTCCAGCTTGGCGAAGCTTAGCAATGCTGTTGCTAACGACGCCATTAAACCTAACTGAGCTACGGAACCTCGACAGAGCTATGCTAAAAACATTAGCTCTGCACCTACGCCAGCTCTCATCTGCTCATCACGACCCGTGCTCACCTGCGTTCCAGCGATCGACGGTACGACGAAGGACTTCACCCGATCACCGATGCGGTCGGCGGCCCGGAGACGGACGAAGTCAAGGTGAGGTCGCCGGCTAGCGCGTCTGCTATCCATCTCAAAGTCCTCCTGGTTGTGTTGCTGTAGTCCGCTGCTAATACACCGATCCCACCTACAACTTTCTTCTTTGCAGTCTTCATTGTTCATTAAACAAATTGCAAAAGATTCACCAACACAGATGTCCAGAATACTGTGGAATTTTGAGATGAAAACAGAGCTTTTTGTATTGGATTCAATGGGCTCCGAATACTTCCGCTTCAACCGTTGACGTCACACGCAAACGTCATCATATCGAAACGTTTTCAGCCGGAAGTTTGCCGGGAAATTTAAAATTGCACTTTATAAGTTAACCCGGCCGTATTGGCATGTGTTGCAATGTTAAGATTTCATCATTGATGTATAAACTATCAGACTGCGTGGTCGGTAGTAGTGGGTTTCAGTAGGACTTTAACGTTTCTTTAACGGCGAATACATTTTTTAATGCACGATTAACATTTTTGACCCTCGGCCTGTTCCGTAGATTGGGGGAATGTGTAATGGCGTCCAGTTCCTGTTGAGCCACAAGCTCGAAAATAGCAAGCAGAACTGCACAAATAAAGGGGGACCTTATGGACATCTCAGATTCAAAGCCATGCAAAGTAGTTCTCAGGACAAGACAAGACAATTTTACTTTCAATTGCTGTGAGACGCCATCATTGGAGGAACCTCTGCTAGCGCGCATTGCTGCTTGTAGAGTGGAGGAGCTTCACGTCCGTGTTTGGATTATAGTTGAGTGAATTAACAGCATGACATGTAGATTGTAGTAACTACATGTAGACAGTGGTAACTACAGTCACCACTCTACGGATACTGCAAGTTATATTATTATCATTATTATTATTATTATGGTTGTCTATCTGTTTTGGCCCTGGGATTAAGTGGCAAATTGTCCAGGGTGTGCCCTCCCGTCCGCCCCCCGAGCTACAAGCGGTAGAAAATGGATGGATGAAACAAACGACCCCAAGTAATACATCACAAATATGTCAACATTAACAATTTATTTGATTTGATCTAATAAACAACATACATGGCTTTATTTTCTGAATTATTTAGAGTTTTGGAGAAAAACATCTATCTTAAATCCAATTCCAAGTACTGTATATCAGCGGGTGTATGTATTGTATTTCACATTATTTAGTTGCCTGGTTTCATTGCAGGAGAAATAAATAAAAATGAAAAGCACACCAGCGACCTCAGAAAGCAACACAGATAGAAATGTGCGCACAAATCAATACTTTTAGTTCAACTTCAACCCCCTGCAGGAAAGTCTCAACCTGGAGGGGAAACAAGATAATTAAAAAGAAAGGTGCAATAGTTCCACATCTACGATAAATTTCTGTTACCGTGCAGCCCTGGCGGGGGTGAGAGCTTGGCGGTGAAGAAGTTTTTAGATCACAGCAACAGCACAAAAATAATCTCTGGGTCACCTTTTTACAACCTGAGAAAGTTTTGCCTGTTCTGATAGCCTCTCTAAAAGGTTTCACTACAAGGTAAGTGTTTGGTTCTTTTCCAGGTCCAAAAGGTGATGTTTGTTCCCAAACTGTAAAAGTATCAACTTCATAAAAGCAGAACCTTTTAGGGTACCATCCCAGTGATCAGACCTTAAAGGCCTACTGAAATGATTTTTTAAAATTTAAACGGGGATAGCAGATCCATTCTATGTGTCATACTTGATCATTTCGCGATATTGCCATAGTTTTGCTGAAAGGATTTAGTAGAGAACATCGACGATAGAGTTCGCAACTTTTGGTCGCTGATAAAAAAAAGCCTTGCCTGTCCCGGAAGTAGCGTGACGTCACAGGTTGAAGGGCTCCTCACATTTCCCCATTGTTTACACCAGCAGCGAGAGCGATTCGGACCGAGAAAGCGACGATTACCCCATTAATTTGAGCGAGGATGAAAGATTCGTGGATGAGGAACGTGAGAGTGAAGGACTAGAGTGCAGTGCAGGGCGTATCTTTTTTCGCTCTGACCGTAACTTAGGTACAAGGGCTCATTGGATTCCACACTTTCTCCTTTTTCTATTGTGGATCACGGATTTGTATTTTAAACCACCTTGGATACTATATCCTCTTGAAAATGAGCCGGGAACGCGAAATGGACATTCACAGTGACTTTTATCTCCACAACAATACATCGGCGAAGCTCTTTAGCTACGGAGCTAACGTGATAGCATCAGGCTTGAATGCAGATAGAAACAAAAGAAATAAACGCCTGACTGGAAGGATAGACAGAAAATCAACAATACTATTAAACCATGGACATGTAAATACACGGTTAATGCTTTCCAGCCTGTCGAAGCTTAACAATGCTGTTGCTAACGACGCCATTGAAGCTAACTTAGCTACGGGACCTCAACAGAGCTATGCTAAAAACATTAGCTATCCACCTATGCCAGCCAGCCCTCATCTGCTCATCAACACCCGTGCTCACCTGCGTTCCAGCGATCGACGGAGCGACGAAGGACTTCACCCGATCATAGATGCGGTCGGCGGCCCGGAGACAGAGGAAGTCAAGGTGAGGTCGGCGGCTAGCGCGTCTGCTATCCATCTGAAAGTCCTCCTGGTTGTGTTGCTGTAGTCCGCCGCTAATACACCGATCGCACCTACAGCTTTCTTCTTTGCAGTCTTCATTGTTCATTAAACAAATTGCAAAAGATTCACCAACACAGATGTCCAGAATACTGTGGAATTTTGGGATGAAAACAGAGCTTTTTGTATTGGATCCAATGGGGTCCGAATACTTCCGGTTCAACCATTGACGTCACGCGCAAACGTCATCATATCGAAACGTTTTCAGCCGGAAGTTTGCCGGGAAATTTAAAATTGCACTTTATAAGTTAACCCGGCCGTATTGGCATGTGTTGCAATGTTAAGATTTCATCATTGATATATAATCTATCAGACTGTGTGGTCGGTAGTAGTGGCTTTCAGTAGGCCTTTAAAAATAGGTAAAAAAGGAGTCTAGATGTGGCCCTAATGTCCAATCTACACTAATGTATCCATTAGGAATAATTACTGGACTTTCTATGGGGACAAATAACAACAAATAAGTTCCCAAACTGTAAAAGGTATCAAAGATGAATAAGCAGACCCTCTTAGGGTTGCCCCCAATTGACCACGCACTGAACACTGGTACAGTATGACTACAGATGTGTTCACAAGATACAATTTTGACTATTGTACCCATTAAGACTAACTACTTCTCTGGTGGCAAATGCATACAGGTATGTTCATAAAGTCTACAAGTATCAACTGCACAAATGCAGAACATTTTAGGGTATCACCCAGTGACCAGACCTTGGAAAATGGTGACAGTATGAGTTCACTTATGCCCCTAAAGTCCAATCTACACTAATGTACCCAGCAGGACTAATTACTAGAGATTTTAGTGGGGTGATTAGCAATAGGTATGTTTCCCAACTGTAAATGTGCCAAGGATGACAAAGCAGAACCGTTCAAGGTAGCATCCTATTGACAAAACAAAGGAACATTTTAGAGGTGCAAACCTGCGACGAGACAGTAGGAGTCCAGTTGACAATTTCACCAAAAATAATAATTATTGGACTCCGAGGTATCTTTTCCAAGACCAAAATGGTGAAGCTATGTCCCCAAAATGCAAAAGTAAAACCTTTCAGAGTGCCATCCTAGTGACAAAATATTAGTAAAAGGGTACAGTATGAGTCCTGCTGTGTACCCAAGATCCAATTTACACTAATGTTTTGGGGGAATACCTACAGGTATGTTTCCAAACCGTAAAAGGTAACAACTGTGCAAAAACTGAACATTTTAGGGTACCATCCCAGTGACCAGACCTCAAAAAATGGATCCAAAAGGAGTTTAGATTTGACCATAGTATGTGCTGTACAATCTACACTTGCTATTGTCAAACTGTGGTATGTGTACCACTAGTGGTATGCAGGCTCCATCTAATGATATGCCAAATATTTTTTATTTTCCTATATCCAATACTGTTGAATAAAACCTGACTTGTTTTTATTAAATATTTAGGCCTACATTGCTACTGTATTTTAGTGTCACTCATAGCGGTACTTGGAAAGCAGAGAGTTTTCAGAGGTGATACTTAGTACATATCAGTGGTTCTCAAACTTTTTTCACCAATGTACCCAGTAGGACTAATTACTGGATCTTGTCTGAAGCCAAATGCTACATGTATGTTTCCAAAATGTAAACGTCTCAAGGATTTAAAAGTAGAAACTTTTAGGGTAGTACCCCAGTGGAATTGTAAAAGGTGTCAAGTTTGAGTCCAGTTGTGTCTCCAAAATCCAATTAGTCCAAAGACTTGTTACTGGAGTCTCGGGAACTTTCCTGAGGTCAAATAGCCACAGGTATGTTTCCAAAATATAAAAGGATGGAAAAGTGGACCATTTGTACCCTTTGAAAAATGGGTACAGTAGTACAGTAGTTGGACAAATGTCACATGGTTCACAGGAAGTTGACTCATTCAGATGATCTGCAGGCCATGAGAACACCAAAATCCCAATACAGTCATTTTACTTATTTTTTTAAAAATTGGAAATACAATATTTTTGTTGAATCACTGTAATGTGCTTCATGCCTATGCTATATTTCATATAATTGCAAAAAACTAATTCCTGTTACTTTCAGTCCTGTTAGTCAAATAAGTCCTCTTCCGCTTAGGAACGTACACAAATGAAAGAAAGTTGCCTGAGATGGGCCAATATACATTATAGTATTTTGAGAGCGTAAGACCAAGCAAATGGCAATGATTCAGTAGACTGGTACCGTGTAGTACGCATGTAGTACTTTGTGTATTTAGGATATTTAGTGTATATTTTGGAGGGCTTATATCAGAGGCACCATTAATGCTGAAAGGTACATAAAGGTTTTGGAGCAACATATGTTGCCATCCAAGCAACGTTATCATGGACGCCCCTGCTTATTTCAGCAAGACAATGCCAAGCCACGTGTAATAGCCTGTAGTCCAAACCTGTCTCCCATTGAAAATGTGTGGCGCAATATGAAGCCTAAAATACCACAACTGAGACCCCGGACTGTTGAACAACTTAAAGGCCTACTGAAATGATTTTTTTTTATTTAAACGAGGATATCAGATCCATTCTATGTGTCATACTTCATCATTTCGCGATATTGCCATATTTTTGCTGAAAGGATTTAGTAGAGAACAACGACGATAAAGATCGCAACTTTTGGTATCTGATAAAAAAAAAGCCTTGCTTGTACCGGAAGTAGCGTGACGTAGTCAGTTGACAGGCTCCTCACATTTTCCTATTGTTTTCAATGCAGCTAGACCGATTTGGACCGAGAAAGCGACGATTACCCCATTAATTTGAGCGAGGATGAAAGATTTGTGGATGAGGAACGTTAGAGTGAAGGACTAGAATGCAGTGCAAGACATATCTTTTTCCGCTCTGACCGTAACTTAGGTACAAGCTGGCTCATTGGATTCCACACTCTCTCCTTTTTCTATTGTGGATCACGGATTTGTATTTTAAACCACCTCGGATACTATATCCTCTTGAAAATGAGAGTCGAGAACGCAAAATGGACATTCACAGTGACTTTTATCTCCGCGACAATACATCGACGAAACACTTTAGCTACGGAGCTAACGTGATAGCATCGTGCTTAACTGCATATAGAAACAAAATAAATAAATCCCTGACTGGAAGGATAGACAGAAGATCAACAATACTATTAAACCGTGGACATGTAACTACACGGTTAATGCTTTCCAGCCTGGCGAAGGTTAACAATGCTGTTGCTAACGACACCATTGAAGCTAACTTAGCAACCGGACCTCACAGAGCTATGCTAAAAACATTAGCTATCCACCTACGCCAGCCAGCCCTCATCTGCTCATCAACACCCGTGCTCACCTGCGTTCCAGCGATCGACGGTGCGACGAAGGACTTCACCCGATCACAGATGCGGTCGGCGAGACGGAGGAAGTTAAGGTGAGTTCGGCGGCTAACGCGTCTGCTATCCATCTCTGTCCTCTTGGCTGTGTTGCTGTAGTCCGCCGCTAATACACCGATCCCACCTACAACTTTCTTCTTTGCAGTCTCCATTGTTCATTAAACAAATTGCAAAAGATTCACCAACACAGATGTCCAGAATACTGTGGAATTTTGAAATGAAAACAGAGGTTTTTTGTATTGGATTCAATGGGGTACCAATACTTCTATCAACCGTTTACGTCACGCGTATACGTCATCATATCTAGACGTTTTCAACCGGAAGTGTGGCGGGACATTTAAAATTGCACTTTATAAGTTAACCCGGCCGTATTGGCATGTGTTGCAATGTTAAGATTTCATCATTGATATATAAACTATCTGACTGCGTGGTCGGTAGTAGTGGGTTTCAGTAGGCCTTTAAGCTGTACGTCAAGCAAGAATGGGAAAGAATTCCACCTGAAAAGCATCAAAATTTGGTCTCCTCAGTTCCCAAACGTTTACTGAGTGTTGTTAAAAGGAAAGTCCATGTAAAACAGTGGTAAAAATGCCCCTGTGCCAACTTTTTTGCAATGTGTTGCTGCCATTAAATTCTAAGTTAATGATTATTTGCAAAAAAAATAAAAATGTTTCTCAGTTCGAATGTTAAATATCTTGTCTTTGCAGTCTATTCAATTGAATATAAGTTGAAAAAGATTTGCAAATCATTGCATTCTGTTTTTATTTACGAGTTACACAACGTGCCAACTTCACTGGTTTTGGGTTTTGTAACATAGATGTAGTTGTATAAACATAAGACAAAATCTCATACAAATACGACATACATGTCGTATTTGCTGATGTTGCTCTGTTGTTGTTGTTGTTGTTGTGTTTGCTGTTGTTGTTTTTGTCTCTCTGTCTAATCCCCCTCTGTCTTCCTTTTTCTCTCTTTCTATCCCCTCCTGCTCCGGCCCGGCTGCACCAAATGATAATATAAATACATTTAATAAAGTCAAAATACAAGTAAGGCAACAAGAGAAGTATCCTACACTTCTCTTTTGTAAAGTAAATCTGAACAGCCGATATGGGCATCTACATCTGCTATATGATTTGCCCGAGAAGCTGGGCAGGACATTATAAAAAAAAAAAAATAAATAAAAAAAATAAAAATAAAAAAAAATAAAATAAAAAAAAAATAAAAACAAATAAATAAGACAAAATCTCAATGACTAATGGACATTTAGTTGCTAAATCGGCTGAATTTTAACAAACCCTGCTCAAATTTTTACACACACGTGTTTGTCAGTTCCCTAAAAGGTGTGCACTAGATTTGGTGGTGATCCGACTAAACACTTAGTCGGATCACTAAGTAAGTGTATTGATCTGTGTGATAGATTTTAGTCAAGTTGACAAAAGGGGGTTAAATGTATTCGTCATAGAAATAATAAAACAGGAAATACAGTAGGGGTGCATGTTTTGACCAATTTCCACTGATTTGTGAGCAGCGGTTCTGGAGTACTAGTGTCTCTTTAAAAAGGAAGCCTCTCTGACACTGTCAATCAAAAAGCCAGCGTCTTTTTGCCGGCAGAATGTTCCGATCAGATCTCTGAAATAATGACTTGACCTGTCTCACTCGTCACTCCTGATTACCGGCAGGGTCAGCGAGTTCCGCCCCGTCCGGGTCACGGCGTGCACATTTCCTCGGTCACACATGCACACTACAGCGCTGTTTTTTTTTATTCATAAGCAGTCGCTCGTGGGCAGACGATGGCGGCGGCGTGACAGGAGCAGGCGGGTACGGCCGCGAGGGGAAGGAAATGTTGACGGGCGAATAAAATGATGGCGACAGCAGAGAGCTGCTGATGGTGGAGTTGTTGTGTTGCTTCTGTTTCCTAATGACTTTTTATTTTTTTTTTACAATTCAGTCACGTCGTGTCCTGCTGTTCGCAAAAAGAGTCGTTCATCTCCCCTCCCAAAGCAGAGCCTCCTCTCCGATTTGTTTTACTTATCAGTTTTACTCGCCAGGACGTGACGCCGCCGCCATCCATCAAGCGGCTCGTAAACACTCTGAAGAAACTCCCCGGGCCAAATTATTTGGAGGCAAAGCGTGCTCACTACCAGGATGGCGCCATTAGGGCCCAGCATGCAGCCCCCCCCCTCACCACCCACCTCCCTCCCAGACAGAATAGTGTGTACGGGAATCTGTGATGAGGAAATTATTTTCAATGTGGAAGTTTTAGTGCAGGTGTTTGAAAGTTTGGTTCTTTGTGGCGTCGTACCCTTAAAATATTTGCCTCTGGACCCTTTCCACTTGGTTTTTACGGTTTGGAAACACACCTGGACCATTTTGGAGTCCAATATTGATGTTTTGGGAGGAACTGACTGTCAACTGGATTCTTACTGTGCGTAACTAGGATGTGTCCAACAATGTTCTGCCTATGTACAGTTCATCTTTTTACAGTTTGGGAGCATAGCTTTTTTTTTTTTTTTGTCTTGTCCAGCTTCTCAGGCAAATCATATAGTTGATGTAGATCAGGGGTGCTCACACTTTTTCTGCAGGCGAGCTACTTTTTTTTATTTATTTTTTTTACTTCATTTACTTCATTTTTTAAATCTTTTTTACTTTTCAATTGATCAAGTCGCGAGGATCTACCTCATTCATATATATATATATATATATATATATATATATATATATATATATATATATATATATATATATATATATATATATATATATATATATATATATATATATATATATATTTACTTATTTATGAAATATATGTTTTTGTTAACAAGTTAAAGGTGGTTAATGATAATGCAAGCATGTTTAACACATATAGTTAATATTGTTAACAAGTTAAAGGTGTTTAAAGATAATGCAAGCATGTTTAACACATATAGTTAATATTGTTAACAAGTTAAAGGTGTTTAAAGATAATACAAGCATGTTTAACACATATAGTTAATATTGTTAACAAGTTAAAGGTGTTTAAAGATAATACAAGCATGTTTAACACATATAGTTAATATTGTTAACAAGTTAAAGGTGTTTAAAGATAATACAAGCATGTTTAACACATAGTTAATATTGTTAACAAGTTAAAGGTGTTTAAAGATAATGCAAGCATGTTTACAACACATATAGATTCCTTTCTTTCATGAAGACAAGAATATAAGTTGGTGTATTACCTGATTCTGATGACTTGCATTGATAGGAATCAGACAGTGGTGCTGATAACATCCGCATTTTCAAATGGAGGAGAAAAAAAGTCCTCCTTTCTGTCCAATACCACATGAAAGTGGTTGGTTTTTGGCATCTTGTTTGTCCAGCTTCCGTGCTCCTTTGTATACACTTTACAAGAAATACATTGGCGACAAACTCCGTAGCTTGCTAGCTTGTGCACGCCAGCTTTCTGAGACTCTTATTTTGTTAGCGCAGGCAGGATGAAGCAGCGCTTTTATTGTGCAACTGTGCAGTCGGTCTTTGGAGTTTTGACGACAGGTACGGCGCCAGAGTCTGTTGAAATAAAAAGTGTTTCTCGCCTTCCTGTCGCTAATTATTTCTTAATAGTGAGCTGGCAGCAGCCAGCGTCATCTCAGAAGACCCTCGGGTGCCGTGAATGTCAATCAAGTGACGAAAGTGACGTCATAGTGAAGATTTATGATCGCTCATTTTTAGGACTATTTTTTTAATGCCTGGCTGGCGATCGACTGACACACCCTCCATGATTGACCGGTAGCTTGCAATCGACGTAATGAGCACCCCTGATGTAGATGCCCATATCGGCTGTACCAATTTACTTTACAGAAGAGAAGTGTGGGATTTGTATTTGACTTTATTAAATGTATTTATTTGGGAACATACTTTGACTATTTTGGTCTTGTAAAACAGTGGTGCCCGACCTTTTTCGCACCACGGACCGGTTTGTCGGCATTATTTTCAGGGACCGTCTTCCCACTTGTGCCAGATAAATACAGCAAAAATAAGGGCATGGAAAATACAAAGTCACTTTAAGGCTGAATTAGTGGGAGCTTGTTTCTTTGCAATGAGATGCAGATGGAAAATCAGCCTTTGGCTACAATCTGTCACATTTATATTTGATATGTTCATGAATGTGCGTTGTATCATGTCACACAGTTATAACAATTATAACAACTTCCTATGAGGAGTTTTATTGTACATCTATAAATAACTAACACCCTCCCCCTTCCACATCCCACCTCCCCGGATTGTAAATAATCAAATGTAAATAATCAAATGTATATACTTGTTCTTATGCTTTCTGATCTCTCTATGTCCACTACTTGCTGTACATATCCTACCAAGTCAGACATACACTGTTTCAATGTCTATTTCTCTGATGATGCAATTGTTGATGACCGAAGTGCTGATATCAACCAATCCACATCCCACACCCCGGATTGTAAATAATGTAAATAATGTAAATAATTCAATGTATATACTCTGATGATTAACTTGTGTGATGACTGTATTATGATGATAGTGTCATGTCTGTTGATCATGTTTTTGTTTGGCCATGTGCTGTTTATTTTTTGGACTCTTTTTAGTTCCTGGTTGTGCACTCTTGCTTGTTTTGTTTCCATGACTACTTATTAGTTTCACCTGTTTTTGGACTCACGCACCGGACTCATTTGGACACACGCACCTGTTGTAATCATGTCACGATTATTTAAGCTCTCAGTTGCCAGGCAGTCGGCCTGGCGACATTATCATCACTCTGCGTCATGCCATGTTTCCGATTCCATGCTCAGTTCACGCTGTTCGTTTCACCGTTCCATGCCAAGTATGTTTTTGTTTATTGTTTATAGTTTCTGCCCTTGTGCAAGTTTTGTTTCAATAGTCAAGTTTGTTCTCCGCCATTGTGCGCGCCTTTCGTTTGTTCTTTTTTGATAGTGTTAAATAAAATATGTACTCACATTCACGCCATGCCCGCGCCAACTTTCCGTTGCATTCCGGGAAAACAAAACACCCCAAGGACCAAGTCTTGACATTGAAAAAATAAACAGCACATGGCCAAACAAAAACATGATCAACAGACATGACAGATAGTATATATTTGTACCATGAATTGATTTAAGTGGAACCCTGACTTAAACAAGCTGAAAAACTTATTCTGGTGTTACCATTTAGTGGTCAATTGTACGTAATATGTACTGTACTGTGCAATCTACTAATACAATTCTCAATCAATCAATCAAGCTTATTGGTGTGTCTAGTGGAATAGGCCACAGTTAAGTCGGAGAAAATGCAGTCCTTTATAAATTATTCCATGTTTCTCTGCGGCCCGGTAGCTAATGCGTCACGGACCGGTACCGGTCCCCGGACCAGTGGTTGGGGCCCACTGTTGTAAAACAGACTTTGGAGTCCAATAACGATCCATTCAGCATACAGAGGGGTAATGTGTTTGGGTAACAGGTCCGAGTGAAAACTAGGGGTGTCCCATTACAACTTTTTCACTCCCGATATAATACCAATACTGTATTTGTCGATACTAATATTGATTGGATACGATATCAGCAGGAATCGTTGAGTTGAGTTGAGTTTGTGTTTATTTAGAACATGCATGCATACAACATGATACGTCACAATTTCCAATTTCTCTATTCAACATGTTCAAAAAGGAGTAGGAAGAAGCAGAGCTTTTTTTTTAATCCTACCCCTTTTCCTTTACATAGCAGTTGCTAAAAGTTTTGTTCACTGTTCTCAATTTATTCACAATGTACTCCATGAGTAATGACAATAAAAATAAATACATAATAATGAGTGAAGTATAGTTATATTTCATATGGTGAGATGAATAAGATTATCCTGAAAATGAATGGATGGATGAGATAAATTCAGAATGTTTATCATGGTTCTTCTTTGTACTTTGTAAACACTTTAAGTTTGAACAGTTTCTTGAATTGGATCATATTAGTACATTGTTTGATTTCTTTGCTTAATCCATTCCATAATGTAATTCCACATACTGATATACTGAAGGTCTTAAGTGTTGTACGTGCGTACAAAATGTTTTAAATGACATTTTTCTCCAAGATTATATTTCTCCTCTTTTGTTGAGAAGAATTGTTGTCTATTCTTAGGTAGCAGATTGTAGTTTGCTTTGTGCATAATTTTAGATGTTTGCAAAATAAAACAATAATATTTTGGTGTAATGAATAAAAAGGAATGGCAATAACAATAATTGATAAAGCAACACAATTGTCTTGCTCAAAAAAGAAACAAGCATTTTGTGGTGATGTGTTTAAAAAGCCGCACGCAGGTATATTGTTGAGTATTGATTAACGCCTGGCATATTTAACCATATTTATTAAAATATATATTTTGTAATTTTATCTTTGATTTATTCCTAACATTTTAGCTATCTAATGTATGTTTAATCTTATGATACAAGCGCATTGGTGCCTAATGCCTAGTATGTGTGTGTGATTGCGTTTATTAATGTGCCTTTTTTATTGCTTTGCAAATTGACGCTGCTATACAAATTACTTAAATTAAATGAGAAGGCATTCATTTCAATACAACAAGTAATAGCGCTAACATGATAGGAGGCGTTAGTATCTGTTAGATGACGTACTAGTGTTATTGCTGCTGGGATTTGAGGAGCAGTTAAAATGAGACTTTCGTTTATAATTATTGCATGTTGTGTGTTCAAATGTTTCGGCATATTGCTCGCATGCCCTCCTCTTCATGAACTAGCAGCCTTATAATTATTACAAGTAGCGCCGTTGCAATCTTTTCTTGTTCACAGCAGGCACAAGCTATTGATACAACATTGATTATACATTCAGGTCCTTTAAAACTGACTTTGAAACAACGCTGCAAAAATAATTGTATGGCGAGTGTTCAAATAAGACTGCAAGCGACGATGTAGACATGAACATGTCTTTCATAAAGAGCATCGAAGTTATTGAACCACATGCATTTGTCATTCATGAAAGTTCTGCTCCTTTTCATTCATTATTTATTGTTACGATTTTGTGTTATGTTGATTGTTTTTTCTCTGTGTGATTTTAATGAATGTAATAAAAATACAAATGAAATTAATGAATGAAATAAGGAGTAACAGAAATATGTAAAACATACAGGAATTAAAGGAATCCCTAAGGGTGTCAATAGCACCAATTCGGTGAAATGATCTAAATCAGGGGTCACCAACCTTTTTGAAACCAAGAGCTACTTCTTGGGTAGTGATTAATGCGAAGGGCTACCAGTTTGATACACACTTAAATACATTGCCAGAAATAGCCAATTTGCTCAATTTACCTGTAACTCTATGTTATTATTAATAATTAATTATATTTACACTTAATTGAACGGTTTAAAAGAGGAGAAAACACGAAAAAAATGACAATTACATTTTGAAACATAGTTTATCTTCAATTTCGACTCTTTAAAATTCAAAATTCAACCAAAAAAAAGAGAAAAACTTAAAAAGAATTTACGGAACATCATTAGTAATTTTTCCTGATTAAGATTAATTTTAGAATGTTGATGACATGTTTCAAATAGGTTTAAAATCCAATCTACGCTTTGTTAGAATATATAACAAATTGGACCAAGCTAAATTTCTAACAAAGACAAATCATTATTTCTTCTAGATTTTCCAGAACAAAAATTTTAAAAGAAATTCAAAAGACTTTGAAATAAGATTTAAATGTGATTCTACAGATTTTCTAGATTTGCCAGAATATTTTTTTTGAATTTTAATCGTAATAAGTTTGAAGAAATATTTCACAAATATTCTTCATCGAAAAAACAGAAGCTAAAATGAAGAATTAAATTAAAATGTATTTATTATTCTTTACAATAAAAAAATAAATTTACTTGAACATTGATTTAAATTGTCAGGAAAGAAGAGGAAGGAATTTAAAAGGTAAAAAGGTATACGTGTTTAAAAATCCTAAAATCATTTTTAATGTTGTATTTTTTCTCTAAAATTGTCTTTCTGAAAGTTATAAGAAGCAAAGTAAAACAATTAATGCATTTATTTAAACAAGTGAAGACCAAGTCTTTAAAATATTTTCTTGGATTTTCAAATTCTATTTGAGTTTTGTCTCTCTTAGAATTAAAAATGTCGGGCAAAGCGAGACCAGCTTGCTAGTAAATAAATAAAATTAAAAAAATAGAGGCAGCTCACTGGTAAGTGCTGCTATTTGAGCTATTTTTAGAACAGGCCGGCGGGCTACTCATTTGGTCCTTACGGGCTACCTGGCGCCCGCGGGCACCGCGTTGGTGACCCCTGATCTAAATGAAACAATAATTGATGAAAGCAAGATAATAAACAGCTTGCACTCGTTCTCATGGAGAACCTTGAAACTGTCCTTTGAAAGCACCACAAGTTGACCCACAAGCCACCAAAGTGCTCATTTGACTGATAAGAGTCCTTTATCATGTCTCTTGTTGTTCCATCGTGGCCGCCATGAAGGTGAATGGTGTTCCAAATAGAACAGCATGTTCCTCCCCTTGTTAGGAGGCCATGATGGTAGACTCTTGTTATTTGAGGACCTCTGAAGGTCACTAAATTGCCCCTAGTGTGTAAATGTGAGTGTTGTTTATCTCTCTGTGTTGGCCCTGCGATGAGGTGGCAACTTGTCCAGGGTGAACCCTGCCTACCGCCCGAATGCACCCCACGCGACCCCGAAAGGGACAAGCGGTAGAAAATTATATTTAAATCTCCTTCTCACCCCGGTGGGGTGGTAGCTGTGGTAGAATGGGAGTTTGAGGGTTCTGCGCAGTATCTTGGCTGTGCCTAGGACTGCGCTCTTCTGGACTGAGGCTTCAGATGTTGTTCCTGGGATCTGTTGGAGCCACTTTCCTAGTTTATTGCCCCAAGAGCCCCCACTACCACGGGGACCACGCTAGCCTTGACCTTCCACATCCGTTCCGGCTGCTCTTTCAACCCTTGGTACTTCTTAAGTTTCTCTTCCTGATGTTGGTGTCAGCTGGGATTGCCACATCTATCACCACCACCCTTTTTCCTTTTCTGTTTATATACATATATATGTATGTGTATATATATACACACATACATATATACACATGACCACACACACACACACACACATATAAGTATATACACTCACATACATACACATACATATATATATATATATATATATATATATATATATATACATACATACACATACATACATACATATATATATATATATATATATATATATATATATATATATATATATATATATATATATACATATACATATATATATATATATATATATATATATATATATATATATATATATATATCAGGCCTGCAAATCTTTGGGTGTCCCACGATTCGATTCAATATCAATTCTTGGGGTCACGATTCGATTATAAATCTATTTTTTTTCCGATTCAACGCGATTCCCAATTCAAAAACGATCCCTGCTGACATGCAAGCAGAGTAGTAGATTTTTGTAAAAAGCTTTTATAATTGTAAAGGACAATGTTTTATCAACTGATTGCAATAATGTAAATTTGTTTTAACTATTAAATGAACCAAAAATATGACTTATTTTATCTTTGTCAAAATATTGGACACAGTGTGTTGTCAAGCTTATGAGATGCAAGTGTGACACTATTGTTCTTTTTTTTAAATTATAAATGTCTAATGATAATGTCAATGAGGGATTTTTAATCACTGCTATGTTGAAATTGTAACCAATATTGATACTGTTGTTGATAATATTCATTTTTGATTCACTACTTTTGGTTTGTTCTGTGTCGTGTTTGTGTCTCCTCTCAATTGCTCTGTTTATTGCAGTTCTGAGTGTTGCTGGGTCGGGTTTGGTTTTGGAATTGGATTGCATTGTTATGGTATTGCTGTGTGTTGTTTTGTTGGATTGATTAATTACAAAAAATAAAATAATAATAATAATACATACAAAAATAAATACATAAAATAAAATAAAACAAATAAAAATCGATTTTTTAAAAATGACAATCGCACAATGTGAGAATCGCGATTCAAATTCCAAATCGATTTTTTCCCACACCCCTAATATATATATACATATGCATACACACACACTCATATATATATATACACATATACAAACCCTGTTTCCATATGAGTTGGGAAATTGTGTTAGATGTAAATATAAACGGAATACAATGATTTGCAAATCCTTTTCAACCCATATTCAATTGAATGCACTACAAAGGCAAGATATTTGATGTTCAAACTCATAAACTTTATTTTTTTTTTGCAAATAATAATTAACTTAGAATTTCATCGCTGCAAAACGTGCCAAAGTAGTTGGGAAAGGGCATGTTCACCACTGTGTTACATGGCCTTTCCTTTTAACAACACTCAGTAAACGTTTGGGAACTGAGGAGACACATTTTTGAAGCTTCTCAGGTGGAATTCTTTCCCATTCTTGCTTGATGTACAGCTTAAGTTGTTCAACAGTCCGGGGGTCTCCATTGTGGTATTTTAGGCTTCATAATGCGCCACACATTTTCAATGGGAGACAGGTCTGGACTACAGGCAGGCCAGTCTAGTACCCGCACTCTTTTACTATGAAGCCACGCTGTTGTCACACTTGGCTTGGCATTGTCTTGCTGAAATAAGCAGGGGCGTCCATGGTAACGTTGCTTGGATGGCAACATATGTTGCTCCAAAAGCTGTATGTACCTTTCAGCATTAATGGGGCCTTCAAAGATGTGTAAGTTACCCATGTCTTGGGCACTAATACACCCCCATACCATCACACATGCTGGCTTTTCAACTTTGCGCCTATAACTGTTACTTGCTAACTTTTATTTAGTCTTACTTATTAACTTGATTACTTTTACTTGCTCACTCTTATTTACTTTCACTTATACTTACTTGCTCACTCTTACTTATTTACTTGCTTACTCTTACTTATACATACTTGCTCACTCTTCTGTATTTACCCTTACTTACTTTTACATACTTGCTCGCTGTTTCTTATTTACTTACTCTTACTTATTTACTTGCTAACTTTTACTTACTCACTTTCTAACTTTTACTTATTTACCTGCTTACTCTTACTTATTTACTTTCACTTACTTGCTTACTCTTACTTATTTACTTGCTAACTTTTACTTATTTACTTGCTAACTGTTACTTACTCTTACTTAGTTACTTGCTTACTTTTACTTGCTCACTCTTACTTATGTACTTTCACTTACTTTTACTTACTTATACATACTTGCTCACTCTTACTTATTTACTTGCTTACTCTTACTTATCTACTTTCACTTATACTTATTTACTTACTTACTTGCTAACCTTAACTTTTACTTATGTACTTGCTTACTCTTACCTATCTACTTTCACTTATACTTACTGTATTTACTTGCTAACTTTTACTTACTCACTTGCTAACTTTTACTTACTCTTACTTATTTACTCTTATTTACTTTCACTTACTTGCGTACTCCTACTTATTTACTTGCTAACTTTTACTTATTTACTTACTTGCTAACCTTTACTTACTCTTACTTATGTACTTGCTAACTTTTACTTATTTACTTACTTGCTAACTTTTACTTACGCTTACTTATTTACTTCAATCAATCAATCAATCAATCAATCAATCAATGTTTATTTATATAGCCCTAAATCACAAATCAATGTTTATTTACATAGCCCTAAATCACAAGTGTCTTGCTTACTCTCACTTATTTAATACTTACATAAAACTCACTGACTGGGCTGCAGAGGAACAACAAAAACAACATGTCTAATGCATGTCCTTTTTCGTTCTTCCTTCCCTCATCCATTCTTCTTTCTTTCCGTTTTCCCTTCCTTCCTATGTATATTCTAAGTTTTGTTTTGCACTGCACATTTAAACAGGTTTAAAGAAGAGAGCATCAAATAACGCTTGGCCACACAGCAGAGAAAGGACAGGGAGAGTTGGCATGATGGGAAATTGATAAAATCACAAAAGGTTTAATGAATGATGACTCGGTAGGGATTTTTTTACACCACAGCGCCCTCTAGTGGATGCAGTGTTAGATGCAAAGAATGCAAGAAAAGTCAAAGTTTGTTGGATAAGAGACTTGCTAAAGAAACAATTTAGCCTCCTAGACCTGAATCAGGAGAACAAAAAGCCCTGAAGATCAGAAATGCAATAAACAGTGGGGGTCAGAGTTCATCAGAGGAAAATAGCCTGCAGGTAAGGTTGTTTGTCAACGCGGCCGGCGCCGAATGAAGGGTCGTGACTTTAAAACAATAACCATTACCGTCGATGTGCCGAGTCTGGCATTAGTTCTCCTAAGCCAGCATGCAGAGGACAGCCTTCCTCGCAACAAGGTCGATAGAAAAAATGGCGAAATAAGGCGGAAATCAGCCCGGAGGCGCTGATTTCCTGACAGGATACAAGTAAAAGCACTGAGAGTTTAAATCACTCTCGTGTAATTAGTTTTTTAGACTTTTCGCCTGTAGTTCATCAGGTTGGAGCTTGCAACCGAGAGCAATCAGTCAGTCGCTGTTCTCCATTTCAACGCCGTCGCTCTCTCTCCTCCGATTGCCAGGCTCGACCCGGAGGCTCGACTCCCGAGTGGAACCCTCGGCGGCGGCAGACGGCGGCGTGATGAGCGGGCAGAACATACGAGTGGACGCACGCTTCTTAGCGGCGCTGTGTTTACAGTGAGAGTGCTGGCAAGGGTAATAAACACTGGTGTCTTTTTTTTCGTCCGTCTTACTGTCCTCTGAGGACACTCCAGCAGAGATATCGATCAGCCTGAAGCGTTAAGAGGAAGCAGAGGTGTAAACAACGCAGAAACAAGCCTGATTGATCCTTTGCAGCTGAGGTCTTCAACCGCCTGTTATTAATATCAGGGTCATTACACCCAATCAGTGCCATTTGCGTCCCTAGGAAATACAAATGTATACATAAAAGAATGTACAAAAATATATTGTTCACAGGATATAGTGAACTGCACTAAGAGTCAGTGGGTTTGTATGTGTATGTATATGTTTTTTGATTGATTGAGACTTTTATTAGTAGGTTGCACAGTGAAGTACATATTCCGTACAATTGACCACTAAATGGTAACACCCGAATAAGTTTTTCAACTTGTTTAAATCGGGGTCCACTTAAATTGATTCATGATACAGATATATACTATCATATATACTATCATCATAATACAGTCATCACACAAGATAATCACATTGAATTATTTACATTATTTACAATCAGGAGTGTGGAGGGGGGGTGGGGTGGGGGGTGGGGGGGGGTAGTGGACATAGAGAGAGAGAGAGAGAGAGAGAGAGAGATCAGAAGGCATAAGAAAAAGAATCTGCAATTGATTGTTTACATTTGATTATTAGCAATCCGGGGAGGGTGTTAGTTTAGGGTTGTAGCTGCCTGGAGGTGAACTTTTATAGCGGTTTTGAAGGAGGATAGAGATGCCCTTTCTTTTATACCTGTTGGGAGCGCATTCCACATTGATGTGGCATAGAAAGAGAATGAGTTAAGACCTTTGTTAGTTCGGAATCTGGGTTTAACGTGGTTAGTGGAGCACCCCCTGGTGTTGTGGTTATGGCGGTCATTTACGTTAAGGAAGTAGTTTGACATGTACTTCGGTATCAGGGAGGTGTAGCGGATTTTATAGACTAGGCTCAGTGCAAGTTGTTTAACTCTGTCCTCCACCTTGAGCCAGCCCACTTTAGAGAAGTGGGTAGGAGTGAGGTGGGATCTGGGGTGGAGGTCTAGAAGTAACCTGACTAGCTTGTTCTGAGATGTTTGGAGTTTAGATTTGAGGGTTTTGGAGGTGCTAGGGTACCAGGAGGTGCATGCGTAATCGAAAAAGGGTTGAACGAGAGTTCCCGCCAGAATCCTCAAGGTGCTTTTGTTGACCAGAGAGGAAATTCTGTAGAGAAATCTCGCTCGTTGGTTAACCTTTTTGATTACCTTGGTTGCCATTTTATCACTATGTATACTATGTATACACGCTGTTGTGTCACATTCATAGTTGTTAAATGTGTGTTGTGGATGTACATGTATATATATATATATATGTATATATGTATGTGTGTATGTATGTATATATGTGTACGTACTTATGTGTGTATATGTATTTATGTGACATAACATTTTTATATACTATTATTATTATTATTATTATTATTAAACATACAGTAAGTAATAAGAGGGGTGGGAGTACATACGTTTTTACTTCATCTCACTCCTTTTCGGATATGTTTACATTAAATGTTTATTTTCATTTCTTGTTTCTTTTGCTTTTTATTATTACTATTATTATTATTATTATTATTGTTGTTTTTGTTATTCATTCTTGAATGGCTTTTTTGTTGTTGTTTTTTTCAAAATTTGTTGTTTTTGTTTTGTCTACATATTCGAAATAAACATGAAAATGAAATGAAATGAAAAATACATCCTAGGGCAGGGGTCGGCAACCTTTACCACTCAAAGAGCCATTTTGACAAGTTTCACAAATTACAGAAAATAATGGGAGCCACGAAAAAAATTTTTTAATTTAAAATGAAAAACACCGCATATCAATCAATCAATCAATCAATGTTTATTTATATAGCCCTAAATCACAAGTGTCTCAAAGGGCTGTACAAGCCACAACGACATCCTCGGTGTCGAGTGGGTCTGACATAATATTGTGAAAGTCCAACACATCAGCGAAAGTCCAGTCCATGGTGTGTTAACCAGGGGTCTCCGACACACGCACCGGCACGCACTTTAATATGGAAATTTGAAGTCAGTGCGGCCCGCGAGATTTGAATGAATGGCGCTTGATAGCGTCATACTTGCCAACCCGCTCATTATTTCCGGGAGACTCCCGAATATCAGGGAGTAATAGCACTGCTTTTGGCGCCCTCTACAGTCTGCACATCAGTGTACCTGCTCAGCCACATGTAGTAAGTGACAGCAAGGCGTACTAGCTCAGCAGCCACACATCTTACACTGACGGTAGCCGTACCGTATAAAACAACTTTAACACTGTTACGTTACAAATATGCGCCACACTTTGAACCCACACCAAAAAAGAATGACAAACACATTTCTGGAGAACATCTGCACTGTAACACAACATAAACACAACACAATAAATACCCAGAATCCCATGCAGCACTAACTCTTCCGCTCTACCGACGCACGGAGGGTGGGGTGGGGGGGGAGGGGTTGATGTGCGGGGGGTTTGGTGGTAGAGGGGGTGTATAATCTAGACCGGAAGAGTTAGGGCTGCATGGGATTCTGGGTAATGGTTGTGTTGTGTTTATGTTGTGTTACAATGGGATGTTCTCCAGAAATGTGTTTTTCATTCTTTTTTGGTGTGGGTTCAAAGTGTGGCGCATATTTGTAACGTAACAGTGTTAAAGTTGTTTTATACGGCTACCGTCAGTGTAAGCTGTGTGGCTGATGACTAAGTATGCTTTGCTGTCTCCTACGTGTGCAAGTACAATCTACATACAACATGTGGCTGGGCTGGCACGCTGTTTGTAAATGCTATAGAGGACAATTACTGTAGTTCAATTAGGGCACACCCTTAATTTAGTAATTAGGGTGAAAATAGGATTATATTTGCCCTGGGAGTTATCTAGGAGAGGCACCGAGAACCATAAGTATGTAGCTGAGCCGCATCAGAGTGGTCAAAGAGAATAAGGGACACTTGGTCAAAGAGCCGCATGCGGCTCCGGAGCCGCGGGTTGCCGACCCCTGTCCTAGGGTTGTACATATACCGGTATTAGTATAGTACCGCGATACTAATGAATCATTTTCGGTACTATACCGTCTCTGAAACGTACCAGTCCCACACCCACCCCCGCGCCCGCGTCGTCGTCATGTCGTTACATTGCTGGTTTTACGAGCAGATGAGCATTTTCGGCAGCGCACAATCACGGAGTACTTACAAGCAGACAGTGTGTAGACAGAAAAGGGAGAACGGACGCATTTTGCATTTTGGCTTAAAAACTAAAGATAAAGGTGAAGTTATAACACTGAAACACCCACAGGAAGATGTGCTTTAAGACATGGCTAGCTAGCTAGTGGCTAACATCCATCCGCCGTCCGCAGTGTTTTAGCAACTTCTAAATCACTAATCCTGGTCTCCATGGCGACAAATAAAGTAAGTTTCTTACAAGTATCACCCCTATACATGCTTCACTACACACCATAGCTCACCGGCGTCAAAATGTAAACAAACGCCATTGGTGGATCTACACCTAACATCCACTGTAATGATATCAAGTACAGGCACGTATCTAGTCGATACTACTATGATTACGTCAATATTTTTTGGCATCCCAACATCTTCTTTCGTTTAAAAAAAATTGATATTAAGTTTATAAACTCAGGTAATATGTACCTGGACACATGAGGACTTTGAATATGACCAATGTAAGATCCTGGAACTACTTGGTATCGGATTGATACCCAAATTTGTGGTATCATCCAAAACTAATGTCAAGTATCAAACAACAGAAGTATGAGTGATTATTAATAGTGTAGATAGAATATGTTAAAAGAGAAAGTAAGCAGATATTAACAGTAAATGAACAAGTAGATTAACAATTCATTTTCTACCGCTTGTCTTTATTAATATTGACAAAATAATAGAATGATAGATGACACAATATGTTACTGCATATGTCAGCAGAATAATTAGGAGCCTTTGTTTGTTTACTTACAACTAAAAGACAAGTTGTCTTGTATGTTCACTATTTTATTTACAGACTTGACTTCAATAAGAAACATAAGTTTAATGTACCCTAAGATTTTTTGTTAAAATAAAGCCAATAATGCAATTTTTTTGTGGTCCCCTTTATTTAGAAAAGTATGGAAATCATTTTAGTACAGGTACCAAAATATTGGTATCGTTACAACACTAATACATCCACATGAGAATTATTTGTAATGTAAAATTTTTTTTACCGAAACCGGTGTCTTGCACATTCAAGGTGCGGTTTGCAACTACCTAAGTTACATTTTTCAAAGCAAACAATATAACAAGAACACCACTTGCTAGCTTATGTTACTATCAGTGGTTTAACAGAACACATTTGTTTGACAATTGTCTATATTTTTTACAATGACAAAGTTTGTGAAATAAAAAAATGTTTACCGGCCCGTATAAAAGGATTGGTGTTTACAGCTGTCACTCATCCGGTCTAGACACCACGCAGGGAGGGCGTGCACACATACAAAAGCAGTCCAAGAGAAGCAACAAACGATTTGCAGTCATGTTGTTGTCATGATAGATGATGCACTCAATGACGGCAAACGCTAGCCATTTAAATTGCTATTATTAGTCAACAACATCTAAAGCTGATGAGCGTGCATGTGGTACGTACGTATGTAATTTTGTTATGTACGAGAAGTCGTAAGAGGGTGGGCTATACCGTGTGAAATACTTTGTAAAGTTGGCGCCCTCTAGGCATCTGTGTGAATGTTGCAAAGAGCCCCTTTAACCTGATTCCATTTTTAACTATTGCAATTTAAAAGACCAATTTCATGTGTTGCCTGTCCCCGGTTTTTTAAGTGACCGATTTATTTCCAAAATATATTTGTTTATCTCCTTATCACAACTAGGGATCGATACTTTTTCACATTTGAACTGATGAGGTACCAATTCCCAGTACCGGGGAATCGATACCGGTGCTCAACAGTACGAACTTTTCACACTTTTTGTATTTAACAGTGAGCTGATAATACTAACAGTCTCATTTGTAAGTCGTAGACTTTGCATGTAGTTGCAATTCCAAGACAGAGAGAAACAGTGTCTAGGCTATGGTGTGTTGCAGGAAGTAGTCTTTGCCATTCAGTTGAATGTGACGGTCTTGTCTTTTCTTGAGTCAAAGTATTTATACTTTGAGTACTGTACTTTGTACTTATTACACACCAGCTGTTTGATTGTAATATGCATCTCAGTTGTAGTTTTTATTAGCAAATTTGGAGTTGCTGAAATCGCCATGTAAATTCGCTAATGCTAATTAGTAGCTTTATATTGCATGTCCAACATAAATTAGTATCAAGGTGTAGTGCATTTTGAAAAGTGAAGCCTTACATGCTTTGTTGCCATGGAAAATTGTAACATGACCATGTTACATAATCATGGTTGTATATGAGACCAGGTGATTTAACGTGAATCAATACTAGGTAGTAGCGAGGGAATTCAGTCTGTATAAAGTACAGAATCCGGTGTCCATCACTAATCACAACCATACGCTACTTAAAGAACACAAAATCACACGTTAGTGGTGACCCTGTGGTTTCACCCAGTCCTGTTACCCTAACAAATTACGCTTTCCAAATTTTTTAAAAATATTTGACTAGTCACATGGTCAACTGGATGTTGCATCATGCAGATCCTCTGTTTGGTGATAAAATGTCAACACAGTCCTGTTACCTATCTTATTTTTGTTTATTCTAAAAAAAAAAAAAAAAGTTGAATCACTGTAACTAGCTAAGTATCAATTATATTTCACATATTTGGTCATTCTCAGATAATAACTTACATGCAAAGTCTACAACTTGCAGTATTTGCAATTCCAAGTCAGAGAGAAACAGTGTATAGGCTATGGTGTGTGGCTGTAGGCAGGAAGTAGTCTTTGCCATTTAGTTGAATGTACTGTACTTATTACACACTACCTGTTTGATTGTAACATGCATCTCAGTTGTAGTTTTAATTCGCAAATTTGGAGTTGCTGAAATTGCCATGTAAAATCGCTAATGCTAATCAGTAGCTTTATATAGCATATCCAATATAAATTAGTATCAAGTTGTAGCGCATTCTGAAAGGTGGAGCCTTTGAACACTGTCTGTCTTGCTTTGTTGCCATGGAATATTGTAACTTTACCTAAAGCATGTTTTGTATATGAGATCAGGTGGATTTTACGTGAATCAGTACTCGGTAGTAACGAGGGATTTCAGTCGGTATAAAGTACTGAATCCAGTGTCCATCCCTAATCACAACTATATGCTACTTAAGGCCTACTGAAACCCACTACTACCGACCACGCAGTCTGATAGTTTATATATCAATGATGAAATCTTAACATTGCAACACATGCCAATACGGCCGGGTTAACTTATAAAGTGCAATTTTAAATTTCCCGGGAAACTTCGGGCTGAAAACGTCTAGGTATGATGACGTTTGCGCGTGACGTCAATGGTTGAAACGGAAGTATTGGTACACCATTGTATCCCAATACAAACAGCTCTGTTTTCATCGCAAAATTCCACAGTATTCTGGACATCTGTGTTGGTGAATCTTTTGCAATTTGTTTAATGAACAATGAAGACTGCAAAGAAGAAAGCTGTAGGTGGGATCGGTGTATTAGCGGCTGGCTGCAGCAACACAACCAGGAGGACTTTGAGTTGGATAGCAGACGCGCTATCCGACGCTAGCCGCCGACCGCATCGATGATCGGGTGAAGTCCTTCGTCGCGCCGTCGATCGCTGGAACGCAGGTGAGCACGGGTGTTGATGAGCAGATGAGAGCTGGCGTAGGTGGAGAGCTAATGTTTTTAGCATAGCTCTGTCGAGGTCCCGTAGCTAAGTTAGCTTCAATGGCGTCGTTAGCAACAGCATTGCTTGGCTTCGCTAGGCGGTACAGCATTAACCGTGTGGTTACAGGTCCAGGGTTTGGTAGTATTGTTGATCTTCTGTCTATCCTTCCAGTCAGGGGCTTATTTCGTCTGTTTCTATATGCGGTTAAGCACGATGCTATCACGTTAGCTCCGTAGCTAAAGTCTTCGCCGATGTATTGTCGTGGATATAAAAGTCACTGTGAATGTCCATTTCGCGTTCTCGACTCTCATTTTCAAGTGGATATAGTATCGGAGGTGGTTTAAAATACAAATCTGTGATCCACAATAGAAAAAGGAGAGAGTGTGGAATCCAATGAGCCAGCTTGTACCTAAGTTACGGTCAGAGCGAAAAAAGATACGTCCTGCACTGCACACTAGTCTTTCACTCTAATGTTCCTCATCCACGAATCTTTCATCCTCGCTCAAATTAATGGGTTAATCGTCGCTTTCTCGGTCCGAATCGCTCTCGCTGCTGGTGTAAACAATGTGCAAATGTGAGGAGCCTTTCAACCTGTGACGTCACGCTACTTCCGGTACAGGCAAGGCTTTTTTTTTATCAGCGACCAAAAGTTGCGAACTTTATCGTCGATGTTCTCTACTAAATCCTTTCAGCAAAAATATGGCAATATCGCGAAATGATCAAGTATGACACATAGAATGGATCTGCTATCCCCGTTTGAATAAGAACATTTCATTTCAGTAGCCCTTTAAAGAAAACAAATCACACGTTGGTGGTGTCCCTGAGGTTTCACTCAGTCCTGTTACCCTCATTTGTTAGGGTTTCTGAAAAATGTGGAATATTTGACTAGACACATGGTCCACTGGACGTTGCATCATGCAGATCCTCTGTAGGCCATGGAAAGTAACAGTAATTCCACTCATTTTTTTTTTTTTTGTATGTTTGATGATATTTTAACTATGATTGGGGATAAAATGTCAACACAGTCCTGTTACCTATCTTATTTTTTGTTTATTATAAAAAAACTGACATTTGCTAAGTATCAATTATATTTCACATGTTTGGCAATTCTCTGATAACAACTCACTGCTGCTACTCAGTCCTGTTACTTTAATGAGTCATTTTTATCTTAGGAAGCTTGTAAAAATGCACATTTGCAGGAGTTCAAATTGTGTTTTATCAGATTCAGAGTTGGAAAAAATACAGACATTGACGTTTCTTTTTAGAGATTTTCAATAATCAAACTGCATCGATTTGGTGGAGTTGCTCATGTTTGTCCTAAGTTTGTCTGAGGTTCTAAAAGGTTTGAGCTCCACTGAACAATGACCCAATTAAAAGAAAGTCTACGGGGATATTTATTTAGGCTTCAGCTATAAGGAATAGTCGGAGGAGTCACGGCCGTGAGGGAGCAAGCCGAGCTAACTTTATCGGGAACATTGTGCACCCACAGCTTGCCTCGGGGCTTTAAGTGCACACCTTCAGCGACTGACACCTGCCAGAGAACAGCTCCGGAGAATGGAGGAGGGTGTGTGTAAGTGTGTGTGAGGGCTGGAGCAGCAACAACAACAAAAAAATGTGATGGTTAAGTGACGGACACGTCCATTTGTGGCGCTTGTTAGGTGGCGTCGACGACAGCTTCAATGACACGTTAATGGCCAAGAATAGCGACCGTAGCGCTGCCTTGATGGGCACCGAGCAGGAAAGTTTGTTGTTCTTCACGATGTGGGTGGACATGTATGCACACAATAGAAGCTATTTTGGAAAAAAACAGCATTTCTTTGTGGCTTCTGACATTTTCTACAATGGATTTTAGCTCACTTAAAACAGACTTTTTTTTTTGGAAAACTTTCCCAGATACTCAGGTTTTGGGGTTAGCATGATTCTACTGACGACTGATGCGTTACTTTTACCGCATACCCACTTTCTGTTAAACCAAACATGTAACATTTTAATTTGGTGCCGGTCAGGACCAAACATGATGAAACTGTGTTTTCCGTTTTATGCTCCTAAAATCTGGAATAGGTCTTCCTTTTTAGCCTGTTCAGTGGCATTGTGGTTAGAGCAGGGGTGTCCAAACTTTTTCCACTGAGGGCTCCACACAGAAAAATTAAAACATGCGGGGGCCATTTTTGATATTTTTTAATTTCAAACCATAACAAAATATATGGATTTTAATTATTTTTTTTTCTTTTGGTGTTCCCGGGACCATAATGGGTCTAAGTCTTTTAAATGTTAAAAACGAGTCAAATTATTATTATTATTTTTTATTAAACGATTACAGTAAATCTATACAGCAGGGGTCACCAACGCGGTGCCCGCGGGCACCAGGTAGCCCGTAAGAACCAGATGAGTAGCCCGCTGGCCTGTTCTAAAAATAGCTCAAATAGCAGCACTTACCAGTGAGCTGCCTCTATTTTTAAAATTTTATTTATTTACTAGCAAGCTGGTCTCGCTTTGCCCGACATTTTTAATTCTAAGAGAGACAAAACTCAAATAGAATACGAAAATCCAAGAAAATATTTTAAAGGCTTGGTCTTCACTTGTTTAAATAAATTCATTATTTTTTTACTTTGCTTCTTATAACTTTCAGAATGACAATTTTAGAGAAAAAATACTACCTTAAAAATGATTTTAGGATTTTTAAACACATATACCTTTTTTACCTTTTAAATTCCTTCCTCTTCTTTCCTGACAATTTAAATCAATGTTCAAGTAAATGTATTGTTTTTTATTGTAAAGAATAATAAATAAATTTTAACTTAATTCTTCATTTTAGCTTCTGTTTTTTCGACGAAGAATATTTGTGAAATATTTCTTCAAATTTATTGTGATTAAAATTCAAAAAAATTATTCTGGCAAATCTAGAAAATCTGTAGAATCAAATTTAAATCTTATTTCAAAGTCTTTTGAATTTCTTTTCAAATTTTTGTTCTGGAAAATCTAGAAGAAATAATGATTTGTCTTTGTTAGAAATATAGCTTGGTCCAATTTGTTATATATTCTAACAAAGTGCAGATTGGATTTTAACCTATTAAAAACATGTCATCAAAATTCTAAAATTAATCTTAATCAGGAAAAATTACTAATGATGTTCCATAAATTCTTTTTTTTAATTTTTTCAAAAAGATTCGAATTAGCTAGTTTTTCTCTTCTTTTTTTCGGTTGAATTTTGAATTTTAAAGAGTCATAATTGAAGATAAACTATGTTTCTAAATTTAATTGTCATTTTTTTCGTGTTTTCTCCTCTTTTAAACCATTCAATTAAGTGTAAATATCATTAATTATTAATAATAACAGAGTTAAAGGGAAATTGAGCAAATTGGCTATTTCTGGCAATTTATTTAAGTGTGTATCAAACTGGTAGTCCTTCGCATTAATCACTACCCAAGAAGTAGCTATTGCTTTCAAAAAGGTTGGTGACCCCTGCTATACAGTATATCAACTTCAGGTTGATATAAAGTTAAAAAACCCAAAAAGGTTTTATGCTTTTTCTGCCAAAGACAACTTTGTTTTTTTTATAATAAAACTGAAATATGCAGTATTTCCCCCAATGCCCAAAACATTCAGAAAGCAATGTTTGATGTGAAGTAATTTGAGCCTTAAAACGATCAATAATGCAGGACACCATTGATTTTAATTCATTATTATTTTTGAGTAACCACAGTGAAAAGATAAATAAAATCCCATTAAATGTATTTGGGTTCCAAAAGGTGCCCCACCACATACGGCGGTATAGCTCGGTTGGTAGAGTGGCCGTGCTAGCAACTTGAGGGTTGCAGGTTCAATCCCCGCTTCCGCCATCCTAGTCACTGCCGTTGTGTCCTTGGGCAAGACACTTTACCCACCTGCTCCCAGTGCCACCCACACTGGTTTAAATGTAACTTAGATATTGGGTTTCACATTGTAAAGCGCTTTGAGTCACTTGAGAAAAGCGCTATATAAATATAATTCACTTCACTCATAAAGTGATACATTTTTATATTTTTTTTTAAAACTTTTAACACTTAAGTTACGAGATCAACTTCAGATATATCTGTCGATTTTACGTTTGAACTATTATTTTGTTTGTTTTATGCTCTTTTGTCAAAGAAAACATTGATGTTTTTGTATGGCAACCACACAAAATATGCAATATTTTCTACATAAAACATTTTAAAGTGAAATATTTGAAATAATTGGAGCTTTGAATAGGTCAATAATTCATTGTAACATTTTTTTTTTTTTTTTTTTTAGCGATGGCAAAAAAAGAAAATTAAAGATAGACAAAAGAAAAAAAAACAACCTGCATGGCAGCTTTGTGTCAACATTGCAACTTGTTCTAGTTAGATTTCACCTCATTCCGCTTTTGTAATGTTTTTTTATTTATTTTTGCAATAGCATTTCCAAAATGTGTGGCGGGCCGGTAAACCATTAGCTGCGGGCCGCAAATGGCCCTCGGGCCGCACTTCGGACACCCCTGGGTTAGAGTGTCCGCCCTGAGATCGGTAGGTCATACCAAAGACTATAAAAATGGGACCCATTGTTTGGCACTCAGCATCAAGGGTTGGAATTGGGGGTTAAATCTCCAAAATGATTCCCGAGCGTGGCCACCGCTGCTGCTCACTGCTCCCCTCACCTCCCAGGCGGTGGAACAAGGAGATGGGTCAAACGCAGAGGTTAATTTCACCACACCTAGTGTGTGTGTGACAATCATTGGTACTTTAACTGAAGTTGTGAGACGGGCCTTAACGTTGGTAATGTTCAAATCCAGGCTGAAAATGTATTTATTTATTTCCAGACATAATTTTATATTACATGATTGTTTCTTTGGTCAATATCAGAGTCCGTTCTTCACAAAAGGTAATCCCTAAAAGTGCACAGTTTATGGATAGGGACACACAGTTGAATTGCGGGCCGGATGTGGCTCGCCGTCCACCAGTTGAATAGGCCTGTAAATAGGCCTGTTCTATGTAAAATAAACAAGTCATTAAAAAAATACTAAAGGACAACAAAACGCATAAATAGAATTTTTTTTTGATCAGCACCTTAAGTCCTTCAGGAGCTATACATTTATAAAATTATGTTGCTGAATAGACAATATGTCTAATACCGTATTTCCTTGACTAGCCGCAGGGGCGCTAATTAATTTAAAACCTCTTCTCACCCCTGCGTTTACCAAAAGCAGGCGAGATTGCCATGCATGCGGTAATTATTTTAAAACCTCTTCTCACTCCGGCGCTTACCTTATCATGAAAAGCACATTTAATAAAAAAAACGTTATTATGGTCTTACCTTTAGGTAGAAATGAGTCCATGCCAGCTCCTTTTGAAGAAAAGCATCGATATAGAAGTCTTCCTTCAGTTTTAAAAGTCTCTCTGTCTCGATGGAGATCTTCCTTTTAAGTATTACCTCCTGCTTCGATTGAAAGTCCAGTTTAGAAAACTGTTTTATTTTAGATATGTAATCCTCCATGGTAAAATAAATGGCTGCGCACTATTGCTGCTGTTGTCTTCTTCTGCAGCACAGGTCTTCTGCAGTACCAGCAGTCGCAAGAAGGATCACTAGCGCCCTCTACCACCAGGAGGCGGGAGTCATTTAATGACTCATGTTTGACCCGGCGGAAGTGCCAAGCATGCGCTAATTATTTTGCGAAACGAGTTTGACCCGGCTGTAATTCTAGGCATGCGAATACCATATTCCCGGCGCCAATTTAAGGAAATACGGTATATAGATTTTTCTGACCATCCGAAATGTTGACAAAAACAAACACACACACACACACACACACGTACAATGTAGATCTGTCCATAAATCAGGCCTTTATTGTTTTAAAGCTGTTATTTTCCTACATTTATTTGTAAAAACATCATGAAATAGGACAATGAAGTTGTTGTTTTTTTAGATTCAGAAATTAACCATCAATCCCTCTATGCGCTGCACGCAGAGCCCTATGTATGTTGGAGGGCCCCGTTTTGTATGATTAAGCACACCTAAAACGTCAATTAATTAATGACAAGAGGATAGAGAAAAAGGAGCTTATTGGCTATGGCACGGATTACAGTGGCGGACGAGCGCATATTTTCGAGACTTCCACAGATCCAAATACACATCAGCAGTTACTGATAGGTAACAGTTGGTTTTGCATAATAGGTCGAAACAAAACGCCAGGGGCCGTACTTATCAAGCTTCTTAGAGTGCCATTTTACACTTAAGTCCTGAGAATTTGCGAAATTTAGTCCTACTCTCAAACTTAAGAATAAAAGCTTTTTATCAACGTTCTTAAGTCTAAGAATCACTCCTACTCTCCACGATATTTAAGAGACCTTCAGAGGTGTCTTAAGTGGTTAGGAGTTGCCAGCAGGGGATGGCACTGAGGCGAGAGAGACGTGCACGAACGTTCAGGGAACGGAACAATGTTGTTTTTTTTTGATGACGAGCAGCTGATCAAACGGTATCGTTTAGACAGAGCGGATATTATTTTTGTCACAGATTTAATACTTTTCGATTCCTTGTTGATTTCTGCATGTGTCTGCAGTGGGCTAGTATATATAGAGCCACCCACACCAGTTTCAAATTAGTTGCCTAATTAATGAATTGGAAAGAAAATGTTATGACAGTAGCGTATGTGTGTGGCCGTGAGGTGAGTTCAAGTTCAAGTTTATTATTCTTCGGTCAATCGTCAACAAAATAAACAAACAGTTGTACATTCTTAAATTGAAAATGAAAATGTTGCAGACCGTCAGTGAGTGTGTGGGCGATAGAAGAGAGGGAGCGGTAGCGTGAGTGCCGGCGGGGAATAGTTTGTTTTGTATTATTTTGTAGTTTATTGTCAAAATATACACTTCCATTGTCCACTTAAATATTTCCAAGATATTTCTTTATTCTTAGACAACGGATTCCCTTCCGTGATTGGTCATTTCTATGGACACAGAAATTACGTCACCTAAAATTCCGTTTACGGCACATAGTAATGTCGTAATTCAGCTCTGAGTGTGACACTTAAGATTCAGTCCTACACTTCGCTGAAAGTGTGAGTAAGACGCTTGATAACTAACTTTTAAGTGCAGCTTTCAGCGAAGAATTTATTTACTCTTAAGTCAACTCTTAGCAGACTTCTTAGGAGTAATTCTAAGAAGCTTGATAAGTACGGCCCCAGATATTGTGTCTCCTATTAGGTGCAATTTTGGGGTCACACCATAATAATAGTGCATGTTGAAGCACAGTATGTCTGACTATGGTAGCCGTAATGCTCCAACAATCCATCAAGCTGAGTGTTTTCATAGCTTACCAAAGTCGTACTCGTCGCGATCTGGTAAGCGTTGCTTGCACCGTGACCCCAAGAATGCCGAGATAGCAGACGGCTTGCAAGTAAAACTAATCTAATAGTCCAGGAAGCAGGGAACAAACAAAAACAGCACACCAAGCATCAGTCTCAAAAGTACAATAATCCAGCCCTGAAGGAGGGACCCAGGTGGAACTAAACAGAACTAATAAATGACAATCAGGTGTGCTGACTGGACATTGAACATAAAGTAAAGGTGCTTCAAAACACAGATACCAAACAGGACATACTGACAAAACAAGAGCACCAGGACAGGAAGTGATTCTAAACACAGGAAGTAGAAACTAGAAATAACACTGGACAGGAATTAAAACACAAACACAGGAAAACCCAAACATGACCAAATTATCAGTAGAAGGCCTAACAATACTAAAACATTCTGACAGACTTTTGAGTGTGTAATGATCTTTATTCTCAATGAAACTTGCTTGTGAGCGTCATTTATTGACTAGGCGTCAACCTGCAGTCCATACATATCTTAGACTTAGACTTCCTTTGTATTGTCATTCAAATTTGAACTTTACAGTACAGATAAGAACAACATTTTGTTGCATTAGCTCATGGTAGTGCAGGATAAAAAAGCAATAAGGTGCAGATATAAATAAATAGATTACTGTACAGATAAATATATTGCACTTTTGCATATGCATCCAGGTTTATGGATGCATGTTATACTGTCTTTATATTATATTATATCTCCTATGTGTGACTGCCATCTACCGGTCACACTTATCTTTACACAATGTACATATCTCCTATGTGTGACTGCCATCTACCAGTCACACTTATCTTTACACAATGTACCAAATAAAATAGTTTCGAGGTCGGTAAGCACTATCAGAATTATTCCGTACATAAGGCACACTGCCGATATTTGAGAAAATGAAAGGGTCTTAGTGTCACGTCTGTGTGATCATGTTTTTGTTTTGGCCATGTGTTGTTTGTTTTTTGGACTCTTTTTAGTTCCTGGTTGCGCTTCCTTGTTTGTTTGTTTCCCTAGCAACTCATTCGTTTTCACCTGTCCTGTCACGCACCTGTTTCCCGTTTTGAGTCACGCACCTGTTTTCACTGATCATGTCACTATTTAAATCTGTCATTTTCCGTTGGTCTTTCTGGCGACATCACATTCATGCTCCACATTTATGCTCCGCACACTTTTTCATCACGCTTCTTCATACCCTGTTCACAGTTCCCTGTCAAGTAAGTTTTTGTTTAATGTCTATAGTTCCCCGCCTTTGTGCGCGCCTTTTGTTTTCACAGTCGAGTTTTTTTACCTCCGCTGTGAGCGCCTTTTGTTTGTACTTTTTTTGAGTTAGAATTAAAAATGTATTTGAATTCACGGGAGAACAAACCACGCCAAGGACCCAGTCTTGACACTTAGGTGCGTATTATATTCCAAAAAATATGGTATATTAGTTGATTTATGTTTTACCTTTTATAAAGCTTTTGGATGTAAGCCGGTATAATTACATTTTTGTATTTTTACTGATATCAGACCGATATCTGATATCAATATCAGATCGGGACAGCCCTATTTCTAATGGTTGGAGTAGTCATGTGACCATTTAGCTGTTGATGCTCGCACGCCTTGCAGAGGCTGGGGGGCTCGGAATAGATGATAGTAAGCTCCCGTCACTAACCTCTCACCATATGCTCATCTAACTTGCCGCCGTCCTGCAGGAGCCGGTGCCAGCATGCGGTGGAAGCGGCAAATAATAGCCGCGGGGTCTGGAATGACACAAAAACCCAAACAAGGCAGCAATTCTGTCACAACAGCTTCCAGCGGAGAGAGGATTTTTGCTTCTTGGTCTGTGGAGCGCTGCCTCCTCAAAGCGGCGAGCTATGTTTAGGCCACCAGGCGAGAGCTTCTTACCGTGCCTACGCTTGATCAGCACGAAATTACACCTCAAGGTGTGAAAGCAACAAAAAGCCGCATCAAGGTCTCGGTCCTGCACCTACTTCGGCGTCCCAAACCTCCCTCTGCAGACATGTTTAAACGCACACATACTTCTCTCTTTAAAGCCGGTCTTTTGATGGGTCCGCTTCCCTCAGAGAGGATCCATGTTTCAACTCCGGCAGCCTTCTGCCGCCATGTTTAATTGCACGTCGTAGGACAAGGTGTGAGAGCGAGGTCCTCCCGGGATCGCATCGCTTTTCAGAGACGTAATGGAAAGTGCGAAGAGGACACAAGAGGTCACTTTGCCAAATTGTCAGCTTGGATTCTTGGAACTATTCATGCCCATCCAGACAACACTGAGAGGAGATTAAAGGGAAGGTACACAATTTCTCTGCAAGATGACGAGCAGGTGAACCCCGAAAAAAGGTGATTTGCAGGAGGGGTTTTGTTTTGAGTTAGAAGCATATGGAATCTTTCTACTCAGCAACGTCACAGAGCATAACGACAACCATATGTTCGTGACTTTTCAAATTAAAGCATCAACAGACATATTTTTAATGACATTAAGTCAGGTGTAGTCATTTGCAGGTGTCGGGTCTGATTGCAGATTGACAGGTTGCGGTGCTAATGGGTCAAATGCCTGGGTTCGAAGAGCAAGTAAACAATGTTCTAAATATTAAAATTACATTTGGAAAAACAACCATTATTTGACCTTAGTGTCTCCCTGGACCTCTTTCAGAGATGTGTGAAAATGGAAAAAGATGAAGAAACAATGTATATTTTTTGTTTTAATATATTTTCTGTAGTAGAACAAACATGACACAAACCTTCCTAATTGTTAGAAATCCCACTGTTTACATCAGGGGTGTCAAACTCATTTTAGCTCAGGGGCCGCATGGAGAACCATCTATTCCTACGTGGGCCGGACTGGTAAAATCATGGCATAATAACTTTAAAATACAACTACGGCAACTTCAGATTGTTTTCTTGGTTTTACTTTGGCCTAAAATAGAACAAGCACATTCTGAAAAAAGGACATATCACATATGATCCTCTTGACAAAACAATTCAAGTTAGTTGAAAAATCTGCGGAAAAAAAATGGTACAGTTTCAAAAACTCCATGAAGAACACAATGAATTTAGACTTAATCTCAGTGTATCTACAAAGCAATTCAACTTTAAGTCACAGCCCATGTAGGATTGAACAAAAAACATAAGAAAGCATAAATAAAAACTCCTCTATGTATCAACTACCTCATTTGTCTTTCCACTGTTCACTTTCTTTGAATTTTCACAGAAGAAACTAATTTTCACAGAACCATATCAATGTGTCTCATGCAGCATTTTAAGTGGGGTTACCAATTGTTTATTTTACTCCTGTGTGTTTTACGTTGGGTCAGGGGAGAGGAGTCCCAGCCCCGCTACTGTGTACCTCTTGCTTGGTATACTTGCTCGCCCCAATATAAACAATTTGCTTGCCTAACAGAATTGCTATTCCGACATCCAGTGGACACATTTAGAAAAACAGTTTATTTAATTTTAAAATGCAGCTCAATTTTACACTGACTCATCTCGCGGGCCGGATTGAACCTGTTCGAGGGCCTGATCCGGCCCACGGGCCGCATGTTTGACATCCCTGGTTTACATTATACACGGCTCACTGATGAGAGTATTTGGCATGCACCGTTTTGTCCTACTAATTACAGCGATCCTTGAACTCATCATAGTTTGTTTACATGTACAACTTTCTCCGATGCTGCCACCGAAAGAGGTGTTTTATGCCACTCCTTCTTTGTCTTATTTTGTCCACCAAACGTTTGATGCTATGCTGATATTCAGTGTTTTATCGTTCATAGTTAATATTGTAAATCCCAGATTCTTTATTTTCATGTTCATTCCGGGTGTCTCATTCAGTAAAAAAAGTTAAAATTCCATTCCGTTTTTTAAGGCGGTCTGTCAAAACGTTTTTAGCATTCAGACATTATTGTGACGTTTTGTATTAGTGTTCCTAAAAATCCGATATACCGGCCCCAGACACATTTTTTCTCTAAATTTGGCCCCCCATGAGTGTATGTATGCATATGTGTTTGTATATGTTTTTGTTCAACCAGAGTTTCAGTCAATCCTTTGCAGGTTTCAGGTCGGATTAAGGAGAAACATGTTAAATGGGTTAAATGTGCGGCCTCACATAACTCAGTACAAGATTAGACAGCTAAAAACATCAAATCATCATAACAGATATTTTTTTCCAACCAGAGTTTCAATCAATCAGGTGTACACCTTTGCAGGTGTCGGGACTGATTGGGGATCGAAGGTTTGCATCGCTAATGGTTTAAATGTGCGGATTAGCAGTAAGTAATTGATGCAACAGATATTAACATCAAAGCATCACCACATATTTATTTTCTCCACCAGAGGTTCATTAAACCATGTGTATTTCTTTGCAGGTGTCGGGTCTGATTTGGGATCAATGGGTTGCGTCGCTAATAAGTCAAATGAGCGGATTAGCGGAGTAAGTACAAGATGTGATAGATATTAACATCAAAGCATCACAACAGATGCATGTTACCACCAGAGCTTCATTTAATCATGGATACTTCTTTGCAGGTGTCGGGTTTGATTGGGGATCAATGGGTTGTTTCGCTAATACATCAAATGTGCGGATTAGCAAAGTATTAATGTGATTGACATTAACATCAAAGCACTACAACAGATGTATTTTTCCACCAGAGCTTCATTAAATCCTGTATATTTCTTTGCCGGTGTCGGGTCTGATTGGGGATCAACGGGTTGTGTTGCTAGTAAGTCAAATGTGCAGATTAGCAGAGTAAGTACAAGATGTGATAGATATTAATATCAAAGCACCACAACAGATGCATTTTTCCACCAGAGCTTTATTTAATCATGGATACCTTTTTGCGGGTGTCGGGTCTGAATGGGGATCAACGGGTTGTGGTACTTACAGGTTAAATGTATGGTTTAGAAAAGCAAGTAAAAAATATTTTACATATTACAATGAAAGCAGCAAAACAAACATGTTCTCAACCAAGGCTTCATCTAATCATGGATACTTCTTTGCAGGTGTCGGGTCTGATTGGGGATCAACGGATTGTGGTACTAACGGGTTAAATGTGTGGTTTAGAAAAGCAAGTAAAAGATGTTTTAGATATTACAATGAAAGCAGCAAAACAAACATGTTATCGACTACAGCGTCATTCAATCGGGTGTAATATTTGCAGGTGTCGGGTATGATTGCAGATTAGCTTGTTGCAGTGATAAATGTGAGTCATAGTGTGGTTTAGAAAAGCAAATATAAGATGTTGTAGATATTAAAATGAAAGCAGAAAAGCACACATTGTTTCGACTAAAGCCTCGTTAAATCAAATGTTCTGCTTGGCAGGTGTCGGGTCTGATCCCAGAACAACAGTCTGTAGTGTTAATGGGTCAACTGTGCAGTTTGGAAAAGTACATGATCCTTAAGATATTACAAGTAAAGCAGCAACAGATGGGTTTTATTATTGACATTAGATTTGTGCGGTAGATAATTGGAGATGTCGGGTCTGATCGCTGATTGCCATTGCGATAGTATTGCATGAAATGTGCGGATGTGGTGTTGAATATCAACGGAATGAGTATCTACAAAGCCTACTTGATGAATGAAAAGATTCGGAGGTGTGTCTCAGTACTTTTCTCCGTACAGTCGTCCTTTATGGTAAGACCGCCAAAGGACGGCAATGAAAGCAGCAAAACAAACATGTTCTCGACTAGAGCGTCATTCAATCGGGTGTAATATTTGCATGTGTCGGGTATGATTGCAGATTTGCTTGTTGCAGTGCTAAATGTGGGTCATAAGTGTGGTTTACAAAAGCAAGTAAACAATGTTTTAGATAGTACAATGAAGGCAGCGAAACAAACATTTTCTCGACTAGAGCTTCATTTAATCATGGATACTTCTTTGCAGGTGTCGGGTCTGATTGGGGATCAACGGGTTGTGGTACTAACGGGTTAAATGTGTGTTTAAAAAAGCAAGTAAACAATGTTTTAGATATTACAATGAAAGCAGCAAAACAAACATTTTCTGGACTAGAGCGTCATTCAATCGGGTGTAATATTTGCATGTGTCGGGTATGAATTGCGGATTAGCTTGTTGCAGTGCTAAATGTGGGTCATAAGTGTGGTTTAGAAAAGCGAGTATAAGATGTTGTAGGTATTAAAATGAAAGCAGAAAAGCACACATTGTTCCGACTAAAGCCTCATTAAATCAAATGTTCTGCTTGGCAGGTGTCGGGTCTGATTCCAGAACAACAGTCTGTAGTGTTAATGGGTCAACTGCGCAGTTTGGAAAAGTACATGATCCATAAGATACTACAATTAAAGCAGCAACAGATGGGTTTTATTATTGACATTAGATATGTGCGGTAGATAATTGGAGATGTCGGGTCTGATCGCCGATCGTCATTGCGGTGGTAATGGATAAAATGTGCGGATGTGGTGTTGAACATCAACGGGATGATTATCTACAAAGCCTACTTGATGAATGAAAAGATTCGGAGGTGTGTCTCAGTACTTTTCTCCTTACAGTCGTCCTTTATGGTAAGACCGCCATTTTCTCGACTCGAGCTTCATTTAATCATGGATACTTCTTTGCAGGTGTCGGGTCTGATTAGGGATCAACGGTTGTGGTACTAACAGGTTAAATGTGTGGTTTAAAAAAGCAAGTAAATAATGTTTTAGATATTACAATGAAAGCAGCAAAACAAACATTTTCTCGACTAGAGCGTCATTCAATCGGGTGTAATATTTCCGTGTGTTCGGGTATGATTGCAGATTAGCTTGTTGCAGTGCTAAATGTGGGTCATAAGTGTGGTTTAGAAAAGCGAGTATAAGATGTTGCAGATATTAAAATGAAAGCAGAAAAGCACACATGTTCTCGACTAGAGCGTCATTCAATCGGGTGTAATATTTGCATGTGTCGGGTATGATTGCAGATTTGCTTGTTGCAGTGCTAAATGTGGGTCATAAGTGTGGTTTACAAAAGCAAGTAAACAATGTTTTAGATAGTACAATGAAGGCAGCGAAACAAACATTTTCTCGACTAGAGCTTCATTTAATCATGGATACTTCTTTGCAGGTGTCGGGTCTGATTAGGGATTAACGGGTTGTGGTACTAACAGGTTAAATGAGTGGTTTAAAAAAGCAAGTAAACAATGTTATAGATATTACAATGAAAGCAGCAAAACAAACATTTTTTCGACTAGAGCGTCATTCAATCGGGTGTAATATTTCCGTGTGTTCGGGTATGATTGCAGATTAGCTTGTTGCAGTGCTAAATGTGGGTCATAAGTGTGGTTTAGAAAAGCGAGTATAAGATGTTGTAGGTATTAAAATGAAAGCAGAAAAGCACACATTGTTTCGACTAAAGCCTCCTTAAACCAAATGTTCTGCTTGGCAGGTGTCGGGTCTGATCCCAGAACAACAGTCTGTAGTGTTAATGGGTCAACTGTGCAGTTTGGAAAAGTACATGATCCTTAAGATATTACAAGTAAAGCAGCAACAGATGGCTTTTATTATTGACATTAGATTTGTGCGGTAGATACTTGGAGATGTCGGGTCTGATCGCTGATTGCCATTGCGATAGTATTGCATGAAATGTGCGGATGTGGTGTTGAACATCAACGGGATGATTATCTACAAAGCCTACTTGATGAATGAAAAGATTCGGAGGTGTTTCTCAGTACTTTTCTCCTTACAGTCGTCCTTTATGGTAAGACCGCCAAAGGACGCCAATGAAAGCAGCGAAACAAACATTTTCTCGACTAGAGCTTCATTTAATCATGGATACTTCTTTGCAGGTGTCGGGTCTGATTGGGTTGTGGTACTAACGGGTTAAACGTGTGGTTTAAAAAAGCAAGTAAACAATGTTTTAGATATTACAATGAAAGTAGCAAAACAAACATTTTCTCGACTACAGCGTCATTCAATAATATTTGCGTGTGTCGGGTATGATTGCAAATTAGCTTGTTGCAGTTGGTTTAGAAAAGCGAGTATAGTATGTTGTAGATATTAAAATGAAAGCAGAAAAGCACACATTGTTTCGACTAAAGCCTCGTTAAATCAAATGTTCTGCTTGGCAGGTGTCGGGTCTGATCCCAGAACAACAGTCTGTAGTGTTAATGGGTCAACTGTGCAGTTTGGAAAAGTACATGATCCGTAAGATACTACAATTAAAGCAGCAACAGATGGGTTTTATTATTGACATTAGATATGTGCGGTAGATAATTGGAGATGTCGGGTCTGATCGCCGATCGTCATTGCGGTGGCAATGGATAAAATGTGCGGATGTGGTGTTGAACATCAACGGGATGATTATCTACAAAGCCTACTTGATGAATGAAAAGATTCGGAGGTGTGTCCCAGTACTTTTCTCCTTTTTTAGTGTGTGTGAATTATGTTTATATAGCGCTTTTCTCTAGTGACTCAAAGCGCTTTACATAGTAAAACCCAGTATCTAAGTTACATTTAAACCAGTGTGGGTGACACTGGGAGCAAGTGGGTTAAGTGTCTTGCCCAAGGACACAACGGCAGTGACTAGTATGGCGGAAGCGGGGATCGAACCCGGAACCCTCAAGTTGCCGGCACAGCCAACCGAGCTATGCCGCACCCTTACAGTCGTCCTTTATGGTAAAACCGCCAAAGGACGCCATCTTTGCCAAACTACTGTCACAAAGCGATGAAGACAGGCAGCCCGGAGGCGGCGTGGCGAGCGTTGATGGAGGTCGCTGGGCGCGGGGGGCTGAGCTTTGAGGCAGATGAATCACCCCCGTTCTGCGGCTTCCTCTGAGGAGCGCCAGCGAGCATCATGGCGGCCAGGGAGGGACGGGCGAGCCTAAGGTCGCCTCAGTGCTGGTCACTGAAACAGTGATGGACCTCCTGCGCTAAATGGGTGCAAGGTGACGGATTTAAAAACCCTCTGAGGTAAAGTTGGTGTGATTTCCGTCTTGGGAGGTTTTTGTATCCATTGAAAAAGCGCTTTTGGGAGGCGGGGTCCACTTCGCCGCCGTGATCGGACTCGAGCTTTATGGCCGCCCGGGGAAATCAGCAGACACCAAAGTGTGTGCGTGCATCGAGCAAAATGGGCTCCGAAAGGTGGACGCCGTGACGTGTGTTGATGTCTTGAATAGAAGCCGACGGAAGCTGAGATGGAGATTATTCTGATGTGCGGAGGCAAAGGTGGCTGGAAGTGTGAGATCAGAGATAAAGCGACTAAATTCCACAAGTTATTAGACGGGACTGGAGGACTTTTCTAATGTGTGTGAATCAATACGCAGATCACGCGCCGTTTTGCCTGAAGAATCGCGTGTCAAATGTCAATGAAAGAATGACTTCATATGCAGTTTTACCGCCAGCGTATTCCCAGCCCCTTCCTGCTCTGTCACTGACAAGAACATAATGGCAGATTTACCCTGACAAATGTGCTCAGGGCTCGAATTTAAGCAGAAGCGGCTTATAGGTTTGAATGATGGTTGTGGCCCCCGTCTGCTGTTTTGGGACCCCTGCTGGAGAAGACCACTGTTCTGCTGGACTTGTGCAACTGCTGGGACAGGACTAAGGAAGAAGATAGACTGATGAAGATGACTCAAAGGAATATGATTCATTTGCATGTAGGGATGTCCGACAATGGCTTTTTGCCGATATCCGATATTCCGATATTGTCCAACGCTTTAATTACCGATACCGATATCAACCGATACCGATATCAACCGATACACTACCGTTCAAAAGTTTGGGGTCACCCAAACAATTTTGTGGAATAGCCTTCATTTCTAAGAACAATAATAGACTGTCGAGTTTCAGATGAAAGTTCTCTTTTTCTGGCCATTTTGAGCGTTTAATTGACCCCACAAATGTGATGCTCCAGAAACTCAATCTGCTCAAAGGAAGGTCAGTTTTGTAGCTTCTGTAACGAGCTAAACTGTTTTCAGATGTGTGAACATGATTGCACAAGGGTTTTCTAATCATCAATTAGCCTTCTGAGCCAATGAGCAAACACATTGTACCATGAGAACACTGGAGTGATAGTTTCTGGAAATGGGCCTCTATACACCTATGTAGATATTGCACCAAAAACCAGACATTTGCAGCTAGAATAGTCATTTACCACATTAGCAATGTATAGAGTGTATTTCTTTAAAGTTAAGACTAGTTTAAAGTTATCTTCATTGAAAAGTACAGTGCTTTTCCTTCAAAAATAAGGACATTTCAATGTGACCCCAAACTTTTGAACGGTAGTATATATACAGTCGTGGAATTAACACATTATTATGCCTAATTTGGACAACCAGGTATGGTGAAGATAAGGTACTTTTAAAAAAAAATTATAAAATAAAATGAGATGAATACATTAAAAACATTTTCTTGAATAAAAAAGAAAGTAAAGCAATGTAAAAACAGTTACATAGAAACTAGTAATTAATGAAAATGAGTCAAATTAACTGTTAAAGGTTAGTACTATTAGTGGACCAGCAGCATGCACAATCATGTGTGCTTACGGACTGTATCCCTTGCAGACTGTATCGATATATATTGATATATAATGTAGGAAACAGAATATTAATAACAGAAAGAAACAACCCTTTTGTGTGAATGAGTGTAAATGGGGGTGGGAGGTTTGTTGGGTTGGTGCACTAATTGTAAGTGTATCTTGTGTTTTTTATGTTGATTTAATAAAAAAACAAAAAAAAAAACGATACCGATAAAAAAAACAAAAACGATACCGATAATTTCCGATATTACATTTTAACGCATTTATCGGCCGATGTTATCGGACATCTCTATTTGCATGTCTAACCAGTTTCTATTTTAACATTCCTCTTGTAATTCTCACCTTCCGTCTTTTTTTAATTTAAAAACATTTTCTTTTAGCATCGCAGAGACCACATTTTAGTTCACACATCCAATTTCGAGTAAAATACAGTTAAGTTGTCCAACAAGTCAGTCCTCCGTGCGTTTGTGCTACCAGGATTGCAAACCCCGCAGGGTTGATTATACATCTTTTAAAACTGACTTTAAAAACAATGTGCAAAATAGTTGTATTGGTAAATGATGTCTAACGTTGGATCCATGTTGTTGTTTGGGAAATGCCCAAATTTCAAAGGTCAAATCAACGTCAGAACCCGACATTGATCAAACGTCGCCAAAAAGCATGTTGTTTCAACGTTATGTTTGAGTTGCTCAACATCAGGACCTAATGCGACAAGTTCTCAACGTTATTGTAATGTCTTGTAGACAGATATCAGAATCGAATTATGTCTGGATATGAAAAATAAATGTAACATTTTTAAGTTTTGCTTACTATTATTATTTTTGTTTTATTTATTATATTTTTGTATCTTTGTAAAAAAAAATAAAATAAAAATAAAAATATATATATATATATATATATATATATATTAAAAAAAATATATATATATATACATATACAGTTACGATCAAAAGTTTACATACACTTGTAAAGAACATAATGTCATGGCTGTCTTGAGTTTCCAATCATTTCTACAACTCTTATTTTTTTGTGATAGAATGATTGGAGCACATAAATTGTTTGTCACAAATAACATTCATGAAGTTTGGTTATTTTATGAATTTATTATGGGTCTACTGAAAATGTGACCAAATCTGCTGGGTCAAAAGTATACATACAGCAATGTTAATATTTGGTTACATGTCCCTTGGCAAGTTTCACTGCAATAAGGCACTTTTGGTAGCCATCCACAAGCTTCTGGAAAGCTTCTGGTTGAATTTGTGACCACTACTCCTGACAAAATTGCTGCAGTTCAGCTAAATGTGTTGGTTTTCTGACATGGACTTGTTTCTTCAGCATTGTCCACACGTTTAAGTCAGGACTTTGGGAAGGCCATTCTAAAACCTTAATTCTAGCCTGATTTAGCCATTCCTTTACCACTTTTGACATGTGTTTGGGGTCATTGCCCTGTTGGAACACCCAACTGCGCCCAAGACCCAACCTCCGGGCTGATGATTTTAGGTTGTCCTGAAGAATTTGGAGGTAATCCTCCTTTTTCATTGTCCCATTTACTCTCTGTAAAGCACCAGTTCTATTGGCAGCAAAACAGGCCCAGAGCATAATACTACCACCACCATGCTTGACGGTAGGGGTGGTGTTCTTGGGATTAGAGGCCTCACCTTTTCTCTTCCAAACATATTGCTGGGTATTATGGCCAAACAACTAAATTTTTGTTTCTTCTGACCACAGGTCTTATCTTTGTCCATTTGATGAGTTACGGTACTAATAGGTCAAATGTCTGGCTTAGAATGGTGAGTACACAATGTTGTAGATACTGAAACCAAAGCTGCAAAACAGACCCATTTTTTCAACAAGAGCATTTTTCAATCAGATGTAGTTACTTTAAGATGCCGGGTCTGATTGTGGCTTGACATGGTGCTAAACTAACTACACTTCTAAATGTGCGGTTTAGAAAAGTAGGTATATAATGTTGTAGATTAGGGATGTCCGATAATGGCTTTTTGCCGATATCCGATATTCCGATATTGTCCAACTCTTTAATTACAGATACCAACCGATACCGATATCAACCGATATATGCAGTCGTGGAATTAACACATTATTTATTATGCCTAATTTGGACAACCATGTATGGTGAAGATAAGGTACTTTTAAAAAAATAATAAAAAATAAAATGAATAAAGTAAAAACATTTTCTTGAATAAAAAAGAAAGTAAAACAATATAAAAACAGTTACATAGAAACTAGTAATTAATGAAAATTAGTAAAATTAACTGTTAAAGGTTAGTACTATTAGTGGACCAGCAGCACGCACAATCATGTGTGCTTACGGACTGTATCCCTTGCAGACTGTATCGATATATATTGATATATAATGTAGGAACCACAATATTAATAATAGAAAGAAACAACCCTTTTGTGTGAATGAGTGTAAATGGGGGAGGGAGGTTTTTTGGGTTGGTGCACTAATTGTTAGTGTATCTTGTGTTTTTTATGTTGATTTAATTAAAAAAACAAAAACAAAACAAAAAAAACCCGATACCGATAATAAAAAAACTGATACCGATAATTTCCGATATTACATGTTTACACATTTATCTCTATTGTAGATATTAAACATACCTTTTTATTGACTCTACCTTAGGTCAGTAATTATTTGTATGTTTCAGGTCTGATAGTAGATCGACGGGTTGCGGTAGTAATGAGTTGAATGTTGGGACTCCAATCTCTACCATCATTTCTAATTTCTAAGTAGATCATTTGTCCCTGATATCGCACATTAATCCATCAATTAAAAAACACAAAATTACAAGCTTTTGTGCATGTTTTAAGTTTGGACACAAAGCTATTTTGAGCTATTTACAGAATGACTTGATTTAATCTCGTTTCCTCCTCATATTTCCATGGTTAGAGATTTTTTTGGGCGACAAATTGGTTACCCCACAGTTTTCTACTCTCTGATGCCACTCAGGCCCCGCCCCCTGCCGGTGTTCCGACATCCCGCAGTGTCGTCTAGCTGCGTGAAAGCGACCCCGTGCACGGAACCGAGGGTGGGAGATCTGAATATTTATTCGCTTACATGCAGAAGTGACACTTTTATCTGCATTCCCGCCAGCCGGGCACAGCCGGAGGGTCGCCGCCACGGCTTCATAACTTAAATCTGATATTGGGAAACAAAACACTGCAGTGAAAAGAGCGTGTGGCGCGGGTCATGGGCGGAAAGGCTTTGTGTCGCCAAGGACGCGGGTTGTCCTCCCTCGGCGATTGTCGCCAGTCGCTAATTAGTAAATACCCGCGCTAATGAACACACGGCGCGTTAAACCACAGGACAGTAAACAAAAAAAACAAAAAAAATTTAAAAACACTCCTGTGATGCTTGGTGGCGTTTCTTTGCGACAAGCATGGCATTCATTCTGGTGTAGTTACAGTACTTGCAGGTGTCGGGTCTGATTGCTCGACGGCGTGTTGTGCAGCGGCCCAAATGGGCCCAATGTACTGCTTGGAAGAGCAAGTATACAATGTTTCCAGACATTACAGTCAAAGCAGCAAAGCACACAAACACTACATTTAATATGCTGTGGTTGCTTGCAGGTGTCGGGTCTGATTGCGGATCGACGGGTTGCGGTACTAATGGTTTAAATGTTTAGAAAAGCAAGTATATAATGTTGAAGGTATTAAAATCAAAGCAACAACAGACATTTGTTTTCATTTTATATTAGGCCAGTAAATATTTGATGATGATGATGATGATAATGATGATGATGGATATAATGATGATGATAATGATGATGATGATGATGATGCTAATGATGATGATGATAATGATAATGATGATGATGATAATGATGATGTAAATAATGATGATGCTAATGATGATGATAATAATAATGATGATAAAGATGGTGATGATAAAGATGATGATGTTAATGATGATGATAATAATGATGATGATGATAATAATAATAATGATGATGATGATGATGATAATGATGAAGATTATGTTGATAATGATGAATGATGATAATGATGATGAAAATGGTGATGATGATAATGATGATGAAGATGATGATGTTAATGATGATGATAATGATGATGATGATGAAGATGATGACGATAATGATGATGATGATAATAATGATGATAAAGATGATAATGATGGTGATGATGAAGATGATGATGCTGGTAATGATGCTGATAATGACGATGATGATGATAATGTAAATGATTATGCTAATGATGATGATGATGAAGATGATGATGCTGATAATGATGATGATGATGATAATGATGATGATAATGATAATGATGAAGATTATGATGATAATAATGAATGATGATAATGATGATGATAATGGTGATGATGATAATAATGATGATGAAGATGATGATGATAATGATGATAATGATGATGATGATGATGATAAAGATGATGATGATGAAGCTGATGACGATAATGATGATGATGATGATGATAAAGATGTTAATGATGGTGATGATAATGATGATGATGTTAATGATGATGATAATGATAATGATGATGTTGATGATAATGATGATGATGATGAAGATGATGATGCTGATAATGATGCTGATAATGATGATGATGATAATGATGATGATGATGATAATGATGATGTAAATAATGATTATGCTAATGATGATGATGATGATGATAATAATGATGATGATAAAGATGATGACGTTAATGATGATGATAATGATGATAATGATGAAGATTATGATGATAATGATGATTGATGATAATGGTGATGATGATAATAATGATGATGAAGATGATGATGATGATGATAATGATGACGATGACAATAATGATGATCATAATAATAATAATGATGATGCTAATGATGGTGATAATGATGATGATAAAGATGATAATGATGATGATGAAGATAATAATGATAATGATGATGATTATCATCACGCAGTGATAATGATGATGATGATAAAGATGATAATGATGATGGTAAAGATGATGATGTTAATGATGATGGTAATGATGATGATGATGAAGATAATGATGATAATGATGATGTAATGGTGATGATGATAATAATGATGATGATGAAGATGATGATGAAGATGATGACGATAATGATGACGATGATGACAATGATGACGATTACATTTATATTGCACTTTTTTCTACTGACTCAAAGCGCGTGACACTGAGAACCCGTTATTTGTTCAGTCCACATTCACACCTTGATGTTGGTAAGCTACATCGGGAGCCACAGCGGCCTGAGTGTAGATTTGCATGTTTCGGGTCTGGCCCTGAATCAATGGGTTGCGGTACTGATGCGTTAAACGTGCGGTTTAGAGGCAGAAGTGTAAAATGTTTTAGACACTAAAATCAAGGTAGCAAAAGACATTTTCATGACATGAAATTATGTTAGTAGTTATTAGCATGTGTCGGGTCTGATTGCGAATCGACGGGTTGCGTTACTAATGGGTTAAACGTGCGGATTAGAGGCACAAGT
>NC_084742.1:12092703-12102703 GCF_033978785.1 Entelurus aequoreus | reverse complement strand
CGTTTTTTAATTATGACACTTTTTGAGTGCTGGTACACTACATTGTGACATTTAGAAAAAATCCCCACTTTTTGAGTGCTGGTACACTAAATTGTGACACTTAGAAAAAATCCAGCTTTTTGAGTGCTGGTACACTAAATTGTGACACTTAGAAAAAAATCCAGCTTTTTGAGTGCTAGTACACTACATTGTGACACTTAGAAAAAAATGCAGCTTTTTTTGGTGACTTCCAGCAAGTAGAGGGACTCATTTTGTATTCCTGACCCAGGTGGAGATCCAAGGCAGGTCGGGCTTCTTAAAGGCCTACTGAAATAAGATTTTCTTATTTAAATGGGGATAGCAGGTCCATTCTATGTGTCATACTTGATCATTTCGCGATATTGCCATATTTTTGCTGAAAGGATTTAGTAGAGAACATAGACGATAAAGTTCGCAACTTTTGGTCGCTGATAAAAAAGCCTTGCCTGTACCGGAAGTAGCGTGACGTCACAGGTTGTGGAGCTCCTCACATCTGCACATTGTTTACAATCATAGCCACCAGCAGCGAGAGCGATTCGGACCGAGAAAGCGACGATTACCCCATTAATTTGAGCGAGGATGAACGATTCGTGGATGAGGAACGTGAGAGTGAAGGATTAGTGGGCAGTGGAAGAGATTCAGATAGGGAAGATGCTGTGAGAGGCGGGTGGGACCTGATATTCAGCTGGGAATGACTAAAACAGTAAATAAACACAAGACATACGGTATATATACTCTATTAGCCACAACACAACCAGGCTTATATTTAATATGCCACATAACAAACACCTCCCCCCTCCCGTCCATACAACCCGCCAATACAAATAAAACACCCGCACAACACACTCAATCCCACAGCCCAAAGTACCGTTCACTTCCGCAAAGTTCATACAGCACATATATTTCCCCAAAGTCATGTACGTGACATGCACATAGCGGCACGCACGTACGGGCAAGCGATCAAATGTTTGGAAGCCGCAGCTGCGTACTCACGGTAGCGCGTATCAATCAATCAATCAATCAATGTTTATTTATATAGCCCTAAATCACAAGTGTCTCAAAGGGCTGTACAAGCCACAACGACATCCTCGGTACAGAGCCCACATACGGGCAAGGAAAAACTCACCCCAGTGGGACGTCAATGTGAATGACTATGAGAAACCTTGGAGAGGACCGCATATGTGGGTAACCCCCCCCCTCTAGGGGAGACCGAAGGCAATGGATGTCGAGTGGGTTTGACATAATATTGTGAAAGTCCAGTCCACAATGGATCCAACACATCAGCGAGAGTCCAGTCTATAGTGGGGCCAGCAGGAAACCATCCCGAGCGGAGACGGGTCAGCAGCGCAGAGATGTCCCCAACCAATGCACAGGTCAGCAGTCCACCCCGGGTCCCGACTCTGGACAGCCAGCAGTTCATCCGTGGCCACCGGACCTGTGCGACTCCCTCTCCATAAGGGAGAGGGGAGCAGATCAGAAAAGAAAAGAAAAGAAACGGCAGATCAACTGGTCTAAAAAGGGAGTCTATTTAAATGCTAGAGTATACAAATGAGTTTTAAGATGGGACTTAAATGCTTCTACTGAGGTAGCATCTCTAACTTTTACTGGGAGGGCATTCCATAGTATTGGAGCCCGAATAGAAAACGCTCTATAGCCCGCAGACTTTTTTTGGGCTCTGGGAATCACTAATAAGCCGGAGTTCTTTGAACGCAGATTTCTTGCCGGGACATATGGTACAATACAATCGGCAAGATAGGCAGGAGCTCGACCGTGTAGTATTTTATACGTAAGTAGTAAAACCTTAAAGTTGCATCTTAGGTGCACAGGAAGCCAGTGCAGGTGAGCCAGTATAGGCGTAATATGATCAAACTTACTTGTTTTTGTCAAAAGTCTAGCAGCCGCATTTTGTACCATCTGTAATCTTTTATTGCTAGACATAGGGAGGCCCGAAAATAATATGTTACAGTTATCGAGAGGAGATGTAACGAACGCATGGATAATGATCTCAGCGTCGCTTGTGGACAAAATGGAACGAATTTTAGCGATATTACGGAGATGAAAGAATGCCGTTTTAGTAACACTCTTAATGTGTGACTCAAACGAGAGAGTTGGGTCAAAGATAATACCCAGATTCTTTACCGAGTCGCCTTGTTTAATTGTGTGGTTGTCAAATGTTAAGGTGGTATTATTAAATAGATGTCGGTGTCTAGCAGGACCGATAATCAGCATTTCTGTTTTCTTAGCGTTGAGTTGCAAAAAGTTAGCGGACATCCATTGTTTAATTTCATTAAGACACGCCTCCAGCTGACTACAATCCGGCGTGTTGGTCAGCTTTAGGGGCATGTAGAGTTGGGTGTCATCAGCATAACAGTGAAAGCTAACACCGTATTTGCGTATGATGTCACCTAGCGGCAGCATGTAAATACTAAAGAGTGCAGGGCCAAGAACCGAACCCTGGGGAACTCCGCACGTTACCTTAACATAGTCCGAGGTCACATTGTTATGGGAGACACACTGCATCCTGTCAGTAAGAAAAGAGTTAAACCAAGACAAGGCTAAGTCTGACATACCAACACATGTTTTGATACGCTCTAATAAAATATTATGATCAACAGTATCGAAAGCGGCGCTAAGATCAAGAAGCAGCAACATAGATGAAGCATCAGAATCCATCGTTAGCAATAGATCATTAGTCATTTTTGCGAGGGCTGTCTCCGTAGAGTGATTTGCCCTGAAACCGGATTGAAAAGGTTCACAGAGATTGTTAGATGCTAAGTGTTCATTTAGCTGCTGTGCAACAATTTTTTCGAGGATTTTCGAGATAAACGGAAGGTGGGACACCGGCCGGTAGTTTACCAAGAGATCAGGATCGAGGTTAGGTCTTTTGAGCAGAGGATGAATAACCGCTTTTTTGAATGCTAGGGGAACAGTGCCAGAGGAAAGTGATAAGTTTATAATATTTAGCACTGATGGACCTAATAATACAAAAAGCTCCTTGATAAGTTTCCCAGGAATTGGGTCAAGTAAACATGTTGTTTGTTTTGTCCCATTTACACATTTTAACAATTCCTCCAATGTTATTTCATCGAAGAGAGAGAAACTATTTGTATCCAACTCAAAGTCCTCCTGGTAAGAGTCTCTGTTGTCCCAGTTCTCTACGTGTTTGTGCTGCTGCAGCCGGCCGCTAATACACCGCTTCCCACCTACAGCTTTCTTCTTTGCTGTCTTCATTTTGTTTGCAAAAGATTCACCAACACAGATGTCCAGAATACTGTGGAATTTTGCGATGAAAACAGACGACTTAATAGCTGGCCACAATGGTGTCCCAAAATGTCCGCTACAATCCGTGACGTCACGCGCAAACGTCATCATACCGAGACGTTTTTAGCAGGATATTTCGCGGGAAATTTAAAATTGCACTTTACTAATCTAACCCGGCTGTATTGGCATGTGTTGCAATGTTAAGATTTCATCATTCTTATACAAACTATCAGACTGCGTGGTCGGTAGTAGTGGGTTTCAGTAGGCCTTTAAAGGGCCACGCACCTAGACACTTAGGCAAATGTACAGCTTTTTTGATGACTTTCAGCAAGTAGAGGGACTAATTTTGATTGTGACCTCCGAGTGAGAGTGTGAATGTTGTCTGTCTATCTGTGTTGGCCCTGCCATGAGGTGGCGACTTGTCCAGGGTGTACCCCGCCTTCCGCCCGAATGCAGCTGAGATAGGCTCCAGCACCCCCCGCGACCCCAAGAGGGACAAGCGGTAGAAAATGGATGGATGGATGCATCTTGGGGAAACGACCTGCGCATAACTATGCGACCCCCCCGCCCCCCAACCGTAACACAAAGTGTACACAACTTCACTAAAATATGGGCTTTTGTCCAGACTGGAACCCATGATTCATGTTTACATTGTTTCCTATGGAGAAGTTTGCTTCACGATACAAACTATTCAAGTTACGTAGCCTGTTCAAGAACCAATTAAGTTTGTCAATCGAGGTTCCAATGAGGGGGCGGGGGGGTTACCCACATATGCGGTCCTCTCCAAGGTTTCTCATAGTCATTCACATTGACGTCCCACTGGGGTGAGTTTTCCTTGCCCGTATGTGGGCTCTGTACCGAGGATGTCGTTGTGGCTTGTACAGCCCTTTGAGACACTTGTGATTTAGGGCTATATAAATAAACGTTGATTGATTGATTGATACTAAAGTGGTGAGCTTTTTATTCCCTGAGGGTAAAAAGTGTGGGTGTATGAATAAAGAAATTGCTCATTCTTACCACAATGAAGAGTTCATTGAATTCATTGGGTTCCTGGTTCGATCCCCAGCTTCTACCAACCTAGTCACGTCCGTTGCGTCCTTAAACAAGACACTTCGCCCTTGCTCCTGATGGGTCGGGGTTAGGGCCTTGCATGGCATCTCCCGCCATCAGTGTGTGAATGTGTGTGTGAATGGGTAAATGTGGAAATAGTGTCAAAGCGCTTTGAGTACCTTGAAGGTAGAAAAGCGATATACAAGTATAACCCATTTACCATTTACCATTTTTCATAGGGAACCAAATCGGTCCCGAGGGTAAAAGGTGTGGGCATAAATAATCTCCTGTTGTCAGTGCATTGCAATCTTGTCCAAGATTTACTGTCCATCCATCCATCTTCTACCGCTTAGATTTACTGTATACAATTTTAATAAGTCATCAAAAAAGATGTGTAACAAAGTCTGTTATTTTATTTTATTTTTTTCCCGGAATTGAGTGGTTTGAGCACCTTGTACCTTTTTCTTACGTTTTGTGTTTGTTAGCTGATTAAAGGGACCTTCACGTTGGCGTCGCATATTATTGCGCGGATCGTTTTCCCAGGATGCAGATGGAACTCCGCAGGCAATGTGCAGGTAAAACAATGATTTGTTTACCATAAATCAGTCAAAATCCATAAATACAGGAAAATGCAAACAAACACAAGACAAGTGTGCTAATTGCACGGGACGCTAAGGGAATAGCTAACAGGAAGACTTAGCAAGACTAAGCATTAGCTGCTTTCCATCAGCACTCAACGCACCTGGCGCTAATGAGAGGTCCTGCCTTCATAAGCCTGCTCAACCTGCTATCCAGCGCCAGAACGTAATCATCTGTTGGAGTACCGTAAGCGATCACCTAGCTCTATGCAACCTTGCTCTCTTTCTACGTGTTCCCCACCGTCGTGTTTAATTGGTCTCGTGTCTTCCTTGTCGTCCTTCCTGCAGTCTGCCTTCGTTCCACGTGACGAGCTGTGCGTCTCGTCTTCCTTGTTGTTCCCCTCTGGATTCCGGACTGCCTCCTTTGAGCCTCGACCTCCCGCTTGGACATGGACCTGTTGACGCCTCCCTGTCTCACGGACATTTGAGCCTGCCTTTCGCCTCCGGGACTTCCGCCTCTCGCTCAACACTCCCGGTAACACACAACAGCTAATCTCCACACATAGTCTCACACACACACTATTGGATGTTGTCACACTCCATGTCCTTAGTTTATTCATATTATTGTTTGTTATTATTACATATATTGGCAATATATATTGTTCGTCTGACCAGTCTTCCTCTCAGGGAATACAAGTCACTGGTCAATCCCAAGTTATTTCAGGTGACATATATGTTGAGTAAGAAGAACCATCAAGACAAATTAGGAATATTATCAAGTTTTACTAAAGCTTTAGGAGACCAGTCCTACAGTGCGCTAATACCAGCATCTCGAAGAGGTCTGAAAATCAAACGGAAAGAGACAACTTATTGAGTACGAAAACAGACCCCACCCTGCCCAGAAAGGAATACAGCCTCATTGTTCTAATACAGATAAGATAAGAAGGGAGTAATTCAACTCCCACATTCCAACCCCTTCAAGGTAAAGCACAGAGTTTACTTGCAGACATAAGATAAAAGCAAAAAGAGTACACATGGGAAAATATTAGCTGCTTTAAACATGACTATGAATAAAGAAAGAACTCTTAAAAATATATGCATTCTCCACAATATATATAATAAATACAGAGAGCTTTTTTTACGCCCCTTGTTGTCTGTGCCGTTTACTCCTTCCATCTGTATATAACACACGTAACTTGTTGCATAGCGCAAACAAGACAGCCAGACTGAGTGTGGCGAAAAGCAGGAATGAATAGCTCTCTGATTAGTGCCCGGGAGCTGGTGAGCGTCCCGAACACTAATCAGAAGCGGGTGAAAATAATCAGCCCCCATGGCAACTAAAACACAAACCCGAGGGGCTGAAAACAGAACTAAGGGAGTCAAACTAAAATAAAACATGATCAGGGGAACGGATCATGACAGGACCACATTACTGTTAGAACATCATTAAAAAAAATACTTTTGATAGACCGAAGGCGACGATAAGTAAAGATTCGATATTAGATTTCACAGCTTCGTTATCAAATTGGCACATGGATAAGTCGAGCGAGTCGCACAGCCCGCCATGTGTGCACGCTCCATACGACGCCTCCTCAAAAAGCGCCGCTGCTTTTTAAGGGGCCGTGCAAGCGGTGGCAAGATATTCCGACTCTGTGAAGCGGAGACTGAGCTGGAGGGCGAACGTCGGATTTTGCTGTGATTGTGGATTTTGTAAAGTGGGGTGCAGTGAGGGGCGGCTGGAGGGGGGCAGTGGAGGTTTTGGATGATGAAAAACTGCTGAGGATGAGAAAACAGACGAGGAACAGAAGTCTCGCAAAGAGACTTTCCTCAACTTGCGCAAATTTTGTGTGTGTGTGTGTGTGTGCGTGAGTGTGTGTGTGTGTGTGTGTGTGTGTGTGAGCATATTTCCATGCATAAACATTTAAACAACCCTCCTTCACTGTTGCTTAATTGGCCAATATTTGTTTGTAAAAGGCTCCTGGGAGACGATACGTCAACATGGAGCAGATGGGCTTTTTTTTTTTTTTTTTTTGCTTGTGTGCAGAATTCTTCTTTTATGTGGGGGGTGGAGGGGGGGTTCACCAAATGTAGGATTGTTAGAAAGGTGTCATATTAACACCTGCTGCTAAGAGGCTAATTAGACCACAAACTAACGCGACAGCTTTTTAATTGGGACGTTAGCTGCATGGAAGTGGAAGTGGACTCTTTGGATGGCGGAGGATTGAACGCATTTTGAGTGGGCGTGAAGGCTTGGCTTTTTAAAGGCCTTTTGAAATTTTTTTTTTTTTTATTTAAACGGGCATAGCAAATCCATTCTATGTGTCATACTTGATCATTTCGCGATATTGCCATATTTTTGCTGAAAGTATTTAGTAGAGAACATCGAAAATAAAGTTTGCAACTTTTGGTCAATAATAATAATAATAATACCTGGGATTTATATCGCGCTTTTCTAAGTACCCAAAGTCGCTTTACATATTAAAAACCCATCATTCATTCACACCTGGTGGTGGTAAGCTACTTTCGTAGCCACAGCTGCCCTGGGGTAGACTGACGGAAGCGTGGCTGCCAATTTGTGCCTACGGCCCCTCCGACCACCACCTATCATTCATTCAACAGTCATTCACCGGTGTGAGTGGCACCGGGGGCAAGGGTGAAGTGTCCTGCCCAAGGACACGACGGCATGGTAAGAGGCGGGGAGCGAACCCTCAGGTTTCTGACACGGGCGCTCTATCCACTACGCCATGCCGCTCCATTGTTTACACCAGCAGCGAGAGCGAATCGGACCGAGAAAGCGACGATTACCCCATTAATTTGAGCGAGGATGAAAGATTTGTGGACGAGGAACGTGAGAGTGAAGGACTAGAGTGCAGTGCAGGACGCATCTTTTTTCGCTCTGACCGTAACTTAGGTAAAAGGGCTCATTGGATTCCACACTTTCTCCTTTTTCTATTGTGGATCACGGATTTGTATTTTAAACCACCTCGGATACTATATCCACTTGAAAATGAGAGTCGAGAACGCAAAATGGACATTCACAGTGACGTTTATCTCCACGACAATACATCGGTGAAGCACTTTAGCTACGGAGCTAACGTGATAGCATCGTGCTTAAATGCAGATAGAAACAAAAGAAATAAGCCCCTGACTGGAAGGATAGACAGCAGATCAACAATACTACTATCAGGAGACACCGAACCAAACACTGGACCTGCAACTACACGGTTAATGCTGTGCTGCCTGTCGAAGCCTAGCAATGCTGTTGCTAACGACGCCATTGAAGCTAACTTAGTTACGAGACCTCGTCAGAGCTATGATAAAAACATTAGCGCTCCACCTACGCCAGCCCTCATCTGCTCATCAACACCCGTGCTCACCTGCGTTCCAGCGATCGACGGCGCGACGAAGGACTTCACCCGATCATCGATGCGGTCGGCGGCTAGCGTCGGATAGCGCGTCTGCTATCCAACTCAAAGTCCTCCTGGTTGTGTTGCTGCAGCCAGCCGCAAATACACCGATCCCACCTACAGCTTTCTTCTTTGCAGTCTCCATTGTTCATTAAACATATTGCAAAAGATTCACCAACACAGATGTCCAGAATACTGTGGAATTTTGCGATGAAAACAGAACTGTTTGTATTGTGATACAATGTGTCCGAATACTTCCGCTTCAACCATCGACGTCACGCGCAAACATCATCATACATAGACATTTTCAACCGGAAGTTCCCCGGGAAATTTAAAATTGCACTTTATAAGTTAACCCGGCCGTATTGGCATGTGTTGCAATGTTAAGATTTCATCATTGATATATAAACTATCAGACTGCGTGGTCGGTAGTAGTGGGTTTCAGTAGGCTTTTAAATTATAATGGAATTTCCATTATAATGGAAAAATAAGTTGACTTTATATGCTTAATTGTGTTTCATTTTATCCATCAAACAATATCCAAGTGTCTTTTAAATCCACAAAGTCTGTTGTTGTTGTGTTTGCTGTTGTTGTTTTTGTCTCTCTGTCTAATCCCCCTCTTGTCCCCACAATTCCCCCCTCTGTCTTCCTTTTTCTCTCTTTCTATCCCCTCCTGCTCCGGCCCGGCTGCACCAAATGATAATATAAATACATTTAATAAAGTCAAAATACAAGTAAAGCAACAAGAGAAGTATCCTACACTTCTCTTTTGTAAAGTAAATCTGAACAGCCGATATGGGCATCTACATCTGCTATATGATTTGCCCGAGAAGCTGGGCAGGACATTATTATAAAAAAAAAATAAAATAAAAAAAATAAAAAAATAAATAAATAAATAAATCCACAAAGTCTGTGAAAATGCTGTCAAAACATCCACATAAATACACATAACTCAATTGTGATCCAGTCAGTGTTCTGCTGCTGCTGCTGCTATATTGCTTCTCAGCTGGTGAAAGTTGATTCAAGATTATGAATCATGCCTCTCACCAGGATAGCTGAAGGATGTGGACATAAATCGAGAAGTTGGTCAACTTTGACATTCAAATTAGACCCGAGAAAGACACAAAAAGACACTGCAGTGACAACTCTTTTTTTTTAACCGTTCATGGACTTGTCCAGGGTGTACCCCGCCTTCCGCCCGAATGATAATAATAATCCCCCCTATTCCTCTCACGCGAGATCCACCCAGGTTTTAGGGCCATATGAATCCCTTACCTTCTGCACAGACGCACAAAGCACTACATTTTGAACAACGCATTTCGAATGTATTAGTTTTATTTTATTTTAGCATTTTATTTTATTTACATGGTGGTCGTGACAAACCATGATGGTTGAATATGCGACCGCCATGCACGATTCCTGACTTTCCGAGGCCAAACGTTGTTTTCCTAACTAACTATCCATCCTGGTAATATTTACAAAGCTGTCCTCTTCCCAAAACAAAACTTCATTCCTTTGCTAATATTGTATTTCCTGTGTCAGGAACATCCACTTCCTGCCAGAAAGCTTTACCGCAGCAATAAAAGACGGTCCAAGTCGTCCTAAAGGTTCACCGCTGCAGCTATTTGGGAAATGTTTGCAGAAAAAAAAAAAGCGTGATTTAACAGCCGCCGCGTCACGGAAGCA
>NC_084742.1:12060203-12087703 GCF_033978785.1 Entelurus aequoreus | reverse complement strand
TGATGTGTTATTATTTCGTGAAACTGGTACCTAAACATGGTGTAGCTCCTCCTCTCAATGCAAGTTCTTCTACAGCAGGAATACAATTTATGTATTCCTTCAAAATATAAAATCTGTCAAGAAACCGACGCACTTTTTTTTTTTTACTGTCATTAAAAGTGTGTTTATGTCCAATTTGTGTTGAGCTGTTTGAAAAAGCACAATGTTTAAAAACTAATTGTTCAGTCACTGTAATAGAAACTTGAAAATGATCTTACACTTATTCCATCCATCCATTTCCTACCGCTTGTCCCTTTTAGGGTCGCGGGGTACACTTATTAATGACAAAAAATTATATCCATTTGCAATTAATCATGATTAATTCTGAGTTAACTATCAACCAAATTGCGATTAATCTAGATAAAACATTTCAATGATTTGGCAGGCCTAATTTTTACCTTTCTTCCATCACCTCATCCTGGTTTACAAATGTTTACGCTGTGTGTGAATGCATACATGTGACATTTGATGACGTTATGACGTCTGTGTTGAGTGAACAGTGAAAAGTTCCTAGCTGGGTTTGTCGCTACCAGAAGGAATGAACCATTTTGTATTTTGACAAGGGGTTCTTGCAGATTAATTCTATCTAAACATTAAGATGTCGTAATTTTATAACCAAAAGAAAACCTTTTCGAATCTTTCCAAAAGCCAAGGCCATGATCATGTGCTCCCCTCCAGTGGTTGTGACCTTAAACAACTGCACACTGCTGCAAAACAACTAAGAAGCATCAAATAGAGCTAATTAAAGACTTCTGTTACAGCGTCGTCACTTTGTTTTTCCCCATCCCGTATAACTAACCTCAACGCCTGACAGAACCGTTCAAGCTAATATCCCAACAACAACATCGAGCATGCGCTTTGTCCTTCCGGATCTCAGCTGTTCATTAAGTCCGCAGGCTGACTGAGACGACGACCCGTCCTCCTAATAAGCCCAGCACTGACAATCCTCCAACGTCACACTTTTCTTTACCAGCTAAACTTTTATCGCTTAATAGGTCCCCGCGGGCCCGCTAGCATCCCTAAAATCTTTCAGAAAGTAAACAATGCATGTGTTGGCTGCATGGCCATTTTTACTCCTACGGGTTCAAAGCCAAGACCGTTCAATCGGACGCCCTACAACAAATAGCGCGAGCTCGGGTGAAGCTAATTAATCTTCCTGCTCGCTATCCGTGACCTTTCCATTTGCATTTAGCAAATGTGTTTGGCTCAGATTACGAGGAGTAACACCATAAAACCTCCCTTAAATTGCAAAGTCGACGCAATAAACAGTGCGGCGCTCCGGCAACCCAATGGTTTCCCAAGGCGCTCCACAGGGCTGACTTCAAGGTCCACCTCACTTGTGCCCAAATATGTAAGCTGGCTTTTAAATAGTTTGGTTATTTGTGTTGGCGGGTCACCAACGACTTCAAAACAGTATGCAAAACACCTGCAAAATGCAACAATCTCTAAAGTGGAACAGAGCCAAAAAGTAGCACAATTTGGAATTAAACCAAAATTGACTTTTAACAAGCAACAGGGATTCGTTCCTCAAGACCAAACTCACACGCATTACAAACATAGCAGCTAAAATCATCGGCATACCCACACCCAACATTTCAGATCCAAACCACAGGTCCATCATTCGACTGGCAAACACAATAGTCCAGGATATGACTCACCCACTACACCAATACATCATCCCACTACCATCAGGGCGCAGGTACAGAACTATGGCTAGGGCCCGCCTCGGGAAAAGCCTTATCCCTGCAGCTATAGCCGTCCTAAACGACCTGTCTGACAAGCCTGTAAATGTGTTGGTCATGTATGATGTCTTTTTTTTATTATGTCCGTGATCTGTAATGTCTATTGTTTAAATGTACGGCAGTGAAAATGAATTTCCTCAACGGGGACCAATAAATCTAAATCAAATCAAGTTTTTAATGTTTTAATTTGAGAAACACGGCGGTGAAGGAAATTTAATTGTGAAATGTATTCCAAAAAAATAATTATTTTGGTTAGGTCCATTTGTTTTACAATGGAATTGTGTACATTATAACATGCTTTAAAGAGGAACTGCACTTTTTGGGGGGGAATTTTGCCTAACGTTCAAAATCGTGAAAAAAGACAAGAAGACAAAAGGTTGTTTTTTTTGCATTCTAACTTGGAAAAATTGGATCCTTCTAAGTGGCTAGCAATGCAGCTAATGGGAGCAATCCATTCTCTAAATCACTTTAAAACTACATTCAAAAACCGCCAACAATACTTAATTCACGTTCCGTAACCTGTATAATAACCAAACTGTAGCGACATTGTTATTGTAGGAGTGAACACTGAGGACATTTTTATCTAGCGTACTAACACATCGGCGTGCTACGGTATTAGCCGTAAAAGCCAGCTAAGGCGAGAGATAAGCTAGCTTCTATGTCAGCATCCGAATCACGTTTGAGTTTGTAATGCACAACACAATGCGATAAGACACCAATCTGTATTGACTTATTAGTACATCATTAACAAACATATTACAGTATCTGTAAAGTATTAGCCCACATTTCATGTTTTGTTTGTACACAGCTAGTTCGACAGTGTATGCACTGTAGTTGTGATAACACGCATGACATGCTGTGTGGATCATAATCAATATAAAGTGTGACTCACTCGATGGACAATTGTGCGTTTAGTCCACTTTGCTCGGGACATTTCCAGTTTACTTTGGGTAAGCACGCCATTTATGTCGACTTAGCTTGGCTCCAAGTTCCACATTTGCAGCTTCAATCTACTCTCAGATTTCGTCTGCTCCAACTTTTCAGCCTTTTTACGTGCTGGTTTCTAAAAGCAGCAGTTCATCCTCCATATATTTGGTTTAAAAAAGATAAGGTTGTGAATCCTCATTTGTCTAATAATAGTCTTCTTCGTCGTCCATAACGTCTGCCATGACTAGAAGACAAAGGTGTTTATTTTCGGAAGTGGCAACATTCCCAAAAAACTGCAGTTCTCCTTCAAAGTAGAAGTGTACCGATACAACCTTTTAATTTCTGATAAGATACAGATATTGGTTTCTGTAACAAAATGTCGTTCTTATCTGTGCTGTAAAGTTCAAATTTGAATGACAATAAAAAGGAAGTCTAAGTCTAAGTCTTATCCGATACGATATCAACGGGAATCATACAAACTTTTATTGTTTTGTAGTGTGGAATGTTAGAAAAAGGTTTGATCAAGTGAAATTAGTCAAACAGAGAACAGTGGTAGGTATCAAACATATTAAACTATTATAAACCTTTTGGAATGGACTTATTCTGTCCTTAACTTAAAGTGGATTGGTATTTATTTGGCAACGCCTAGTGGCCCCAATAATTCATGAAGTTAGGCTCGGACACGTTTGTTACTGAATACTTTCTAATACCCTTTGTATGACTTTGTAAGTAATATGCACATATCTATATTATATATATATATATATATATATACATACTTATACAGCACCCCACGTGACCCCGTAAGGGACAAGCGGTAGAAAATGGATGGATGGATGGATGGATTGTTTAAACTGACAAATGTACTGTTTTAGACAAAACTATTGTTCAATTAGGACACTTATTAGCTTGAGTGTTATTGTGTGCTGAGCTGTTGTGTAGCTGCGAGGTCCCACTGTATTAATGATACTGTATTTATATTCAGTGACATTCTATTTATGATATTGCATTTATATTTCATGATATTGTATTCATATTGCATTATGATATTTCATGGTACAATACTTAAATTGTATTTATGTTTTTTGACGTGATTTTACTGTATTTATGACATTTTATGACACTATGTTATTGTATTTATGATATTGAATTCATGATGATTTACAATATTGTATCGATGATACGTTTCATATTATATGATATTCATGTTATTATTACCATGATATTGTATTGATGATATTGTATATAAATACTGTATATTGTATCTATGATATAGTATTCGTGATATTTTATGACATTGAATTTTTGTTATTGAATTGCTATTTATGTTATTGAATATATAATACTGTATGTATGATATTTCAAGATATTGTAATTAGAGATGTCCGATAATATCGGCCTGCCGATATTATCGGCCGATATATGCGTTAAAATGTAATATCGGAAATGATCGGTATCGTTTTTTTTATTATCGGTATCGTTTTTTTTGTTTTGTTTTTTTTTGTTGTTTTTTTATTAAATCAACATAAAAAACACAAGATACACTTACAATTAGTGCACCAACCCAAACAACCTCCCTCCCCCATTTACACTCATTCACACAAAAGGGTTGTTTCTTTCTGTTATTAATATTCTGGTTCCTACATTATATATCAATATATATCAATACAGTCTGCAAGGGATACAGTCCGTAAGCACACATGATTGTGCGTGCTGCTGGTCCACTAATAGTACTAACCTTTAACAGTTAATTTTACACATTTTCATTCATTACTAGTTTCTATGTAACTGTTTTATATTGTTGTACTTTCTTTTTTATTCAAGAAAATGTTTTTAATTTATTTATCTTATTTTACTAATTTTTTTAAAAAGGACCTTATCTTCACCATACCTGGTTGTCCAAATTAGGCATAATAATGTGTTAATTCCACGACTGCATATATCAGTATCGGTTGATATCGGTATCGGTAATTAAAGAGTTGGACAATATCGGAATATCGGATATCGGCAAAAAGCCATTATCGGACATCCCTAATTGTAATGTTATTGTTCATGTCTTATGATATTTATGATATTGTAACTTTCACATTGTATCGAATATATTGTATTTATGATTTGGTATTCATAATTTTGTATGTATGATATTGCATTTATGATGTGTTTATGATATTGTATTAATTACTTTTATTTATGGTGTTGTGTTGTTGTTACGACGTTTATGATGTCGTGTTTATGATATTGTATTTATGCTTCTTGTACTCTCCCTTCTTTGGGTGCATTTTGCTGACACAGCAGCATTCTTCCATCAAACATGAAATAATCAACAGGAGCTGCTTTGCAGATAGCCAACAGGAAGTAAAAGGTTAAAGAAAAGAGTGTTAAAAATATTTTGCTGAGCTTTCAAGGTGAGATTTCCTTGCAAAAGTCTCTGAGGGAATCTCCTTGACTTGGGGGAATCTTTAACAAGCAGGTGTCCTTCTGCGATCCTCTTAAAGTGAGTCACCAGGTGAATGGAGCACATTTGCACGGCGAGACATTTGGATCTGCACAGTCTGAAGGTGAAAGGTCAGCATTTCCAACGTCCAACTATAATGCGCTTTGATCAACCCATCAATCAATCAGACGCTTCATTTTGCATCCTACCTAGCAGGACTTGTGGGACTGGCTCAATGTGGGGAAGAGCCTTTTCTGGTCCCTGGTTGAATTTGGTGTGGAAGAACCTGACAAACGGTTGACCTCTGACCTCATAGATGGACAAAGAAAAAGCTCTGAAGCTCTAAAAGTGAATGGATTGTTAAGAATGCTTCAATTAATGCCACTATTCAATTAACAACAGAGTACTCTAGGGTTTGAGTTTGAGTTTGAGTTTGAGTTTATTTCGAACATGCAAGCATACAACATAATACATCACAATTTCCAGTTTCTTTTCAACATGTTCGAAAAGGAGTAGGAAGAAGCAGAGCTTATTTAATCCTACCCCTTTTCTTTACATAACAGTTGCTAAAACTTTTTGTTCACTTCCTGTTCACAATTTTTTCACAATAAACTCCATAAGTAATTACAATAAAAATAAATAAATAAATAATAGTAATAATTTAATAATAATAATTGGTGAAGTAAGTCATATTTCATATGATGAGATAAGTAAGATTACTTTAAGAATGATTGAATGGATGGATGAAATAAATTGAGAATGTTTGTCATGGTTCTTCTTCTTTGTACTTTGTAAACACTTTAAGTTTGAAGAGTTTCTTGAAGTGGATCATATTAGTACATTGTTTGATTGCTTTGCTTAATCCATTCCATAATTTAATTCCACATACTGATATACTGAAGGTCTTAAGTGTTGTACGTGCAAACAAATGTTTTAAATTACGTTTTTCTCTAAGATTATATTTCTCCTCTTTTTTTGAGAAGAATTGTTGTATATTCTTGGGTAGCAGGTTATAGTTTGCTTTGTGCATAATTTTAGCTGTTTGCCAATTCACTATGTCGTGGAATTTCAGTATTTTTGATTCAATAAATAAAGGGTTTGTATGTTCTCTATATCCAACATTATGTATTATTCTAACTGATCTTTTTTGTAACACCGTTAATGAATGAAGTGTACTTTTGTAATTATTTCCCCATATTTCTACACAGTAGCTCAGATATGGTAACACTAGTGAGCAGTAGAGAATATGAAGGGATTTTTGGTCTAGAACATGTTTTGCTTTATTCATTATTGACGTGTTTCTTGCAACTTTATGTTGTATATTTTTTACGTGAGATTTCCAGTTCAATTTATCATCAATCATTATACCTAGAAATTTGGTTTCGTTTACTCTTTCAATTTCTATTCCGTCTATTTGTATTTGTGTTTGACTTTGGCAGGTAAAATGGCTCAAAACATTGGCCGTGGCTGTAGGCAACCTCCTGATGGAGTTTTTTTATTAACCCCACAAGATGAATGAAAAAAAAAACTCGCTAATTAATGGCGGCAGTCAATCTACAAAATGTAATGTTAAAAAGCAGTGGTTGCCTAGTTACGGCTGTAGGAAACTTCCTGATGTAGTTTTTCGAATTAACTCCACAAGATGGATAAATAAAACACGCTCCAATTAACGCCTCTAATAAATTAAACGCAGACTGTTATTGTCCACCTACAAAAGGTAACATTAAAAAGCATTGGGAGGTCTAACTTTGGCTGTAGGCAACCTCCTGCTCTAGTAGTTTTTATGTTTAACCCCACAAGACGGATAATTAAAAACACTCCAATGAACGCCTCTATTCAATTAAACGCAGACTCTGATGTAGTGCTTCTTCTACACAATGAAATGCTAAAAAGCATTGGCATGCATAGCTGTGGCTGTAGGCAACCTCTTAATGTGTTTTCTCTAATGAACTCCACCAGGCGGCTGCATTTGAAATATGCTCAGTAACGAGTATCGAGCAGCTTCACCTCGCTCTTAAAATCGACCGCGTTCAAACCTCACCAGCTCTTTTCTCACGGCAATCAGCATCGAAACAGGAGTTCAGAACATTCACAGCAGTGAGAGTGAGTCTATTCCCCCGTCCCAATACTTCTGTCCAAATGGTGGACAATGATGTGTTCTATTTTTTTTTTTTTTTAAACCCAAATATTTCAGAGAGCTAATTCTCCTTTTGTCGCCGGGACGGGAGATGGAATGGAATGGGATGCTGTTGCTAGGAGACGGCCGTCACAGTCTGGTGATGGAGAGCAGGGGACGATGCTGCTCTCTCACCGACCCAACCCCGACTTTGCCATGGTGCGACTGACCGAGTGAGAGTGAGTGCAATGTTACTAATATTAGCAATAATAATATTAAGGACCCTGAAAACTTAGCGTCACCCCCCCCGGCAATAAAACTGTCAAAGGCGGCAATCAAACCAGCATGAATTATTCAGTCGCCAAAACAAGGCGCACATAATCATTTAATGACTTCCTCCGCGGTCTTAGGTGAGCAAAACTTCCCATCTGGGGGGAAATTGGGCCGTTTGTCTTTGAACATCAGCGCTGCTCTTCAGCTTTAATAGGAAAAAAATAACTTTAATGGGAAAAAAAACCCCTCCAAGAATCCATCAGCAGCAGCAGAAGAAGGAAGAAGATTAGACGATGAACAGTGAATACAACTTTTCTTATGCTAAGAAGCAGCTGCGCTTCTTCTTCTTACAGAATCTTATTCTGCAGGTGGAGGCTCTGACAAGGGTGTGTGTGTGTGTGTGTGTGTGTGTGTGTGTGTGTGTGTGTGCGTGCGTGCGTATGCTTGTTTTTATACCCTTCCTGAGACATCGACAAGGAAAAGTACCTTCCATATGAGGACCCGTGAGGGATTGTTCAAATTGACTGTGTGTCGGTTTTAAAAGTGCTCCCCCTCTGGCCAACATATGTAATAACAAGTGTGTGTAAGAAATTGAAATGCGCCCCCTTTGGCCAAAGTCAATCAAACAATTAAAGTAAATATGTATATAGAGACATACTGTAATAACTTGAAGTAAATAATGAAGATTTAAAAACCAATTACAAACAAAAAATAAAAAATAAAATAAAATAAAAATAAATATATAAATAAATAATAATAATAATAATAACAATAATTAATTAATTAATTAATTAATTAACTAATAGCAGTTAACAGACTTTTTTCTTATAAAATTGGGAACAATTTCTTATATTCTTTTCTGTAATATTGCAAGATTTTCTCATAAAATGATTACTTTTTCATGTCAAATTATTACTTTTTAATGCAAAATGGTGACATTTGTCTTATAAAATTCTGACTTGTATCACAATATTGCCAATTTACCTACTCAGTGGCCTAGTGGTAAGAGTGTCCGCCCTGAGATCGGTAGGTTGTGAGTTCAAACCCCAGCCGAGTCATACCAAAGACTATAAAAATGGGACCCATTACCTCCCTGCTTGGCACTCAGCATCAAGGGTTGGAATTGGGGGTTAAATCACCAAAAATGATTCCCGGGCGCGGCAACGCTGCGGCCCACTGCTCCCCTCACCTCCCAGGGGGTGATCAAGGGGATGGGTCAAATGCAGAGGACAAATTTCACCACACCTAGTGTGTGTGTGACAATCATTGGTACTTTAACTTTAACTTTAACTTTAATTTTTCTGTTGTTTTTGTAAAATTATGCCATTTTTTGAGTAAAACGATGACTGTCACAATTTTGCCAAGTGAAATTCCGATTATTATTATAATATTGGTAACATTTTAAAGCTTTCTTTTAAAAAATTGACTTTTGTCACGTAAAATTAAGATTCTTTTCATAAAATTGCCAAAATTCTACGCTTTTCCTTTAAAATTTGGACTGTCATTGAGTAAAATTCCAACTTTCAACATAATATTGCACATGTGTTCAGTTTTTCTTGTATCATTTTGACTTGCGTTGTGTAAAATGACAACTTGTATTATAACACTGCCAAAATTCAAAGTTATTCTTGTGAAATTGAGACCTTTATCTTGTGAAATTCCAACTGACTTTTCACGACAAGCATTTTTATATTTACATAGTTTGTATATAGTATTAATGTTGTAAATACAAATCTTTACATATCTAGAAAGGGTGGTCCTAAAGAGGTAGGCATTTTTCAGAGGTCTCAAGAAGGTAACAAATACAAGAATGTGTGCGCGTGCGTGCGTACGTGCGTGCGTCACCCACAAAACCAGCTACCCTGGCATGAAAACAAGAATAAAAGTTTGACAAGAAGCAGAAGAAGAAGAGTACGTCCTGTCACCAGCTGCTAATTAAGCCCAAATGTCAGCTGAGCCACTGCTGTTGTTACTGCACTCTCTCAGCTGTCGACCAAAACATGTTTTTGTGTCTCTTTCACGCACGCACACACACACACACACACACACACACACACACACACACACACACACACACACACACACACACACACACACACACACACACACACACACCCTATCCTCCACCTGCATGCGGAAGCAACACACACTTAAACAGGTTTATTAAGCAGACAATGCAAAACAACCAAAGCAAGACTAAAACATATTTATGACTTTTTTATATTGTTCTTCCAATCAGATCTATATTTCACATGGTTTTAATTAAATGTATTAGGTAAATCGTATTTTCACTTTTTAATTTAATTCAAATGTTGATACGGTTTTATTTTTCTCATTATTTATTATGATATATTATCATATTTTACGCTAAGCCAGTTGAGATAGGCTTCAGCTTACCAGTGACCTGCATGAGGATAAGATACTGAGAAAATGAATTCATTAATTTTGTTTTGTTGTACAGCAAAGGTAATTAACCTAATGATGTGATATGCAGCGCCGTGTCCAGACTTTTGTTTCAAGGACACCTAGTTCTGCACCCATAAAACAGTCAGTCTACCCCAGGAGCAGCTGTGGCTACTTTACTATAGTAGTTCACCACGGTTACCACCACCAAGTATGCATACTCCTTGCAATAGCTCGTTGAGAAATGTTGTTCTTAAATTGTTGGACAATTTGCTCACACATTTGTTCACAAAGTGGTGACCTGTCAGATTAATTGTATCTAAGTAATCACAAAACTTTGTGTTTCAATGAGTTCCCGGCGAGCAGACAAAAGCTGTCTTTGATCTTACCAATCAAAAGGCTTGTAAGATGGGAAGCGACATGAAGGCGTCGGTTTCTTTGATGTATTGTAATCCACAGGAAGATTTTGTCTTGACCCGAGATCTCCAAAGCGGAGAGGAGGCAGGGCCTGACCCCCCTCCAGGCACCTTTTCTTTGAACTGTTTTGTGACCAAAGGCAGCGGCTGTTTACGACCCCCTTCCTTTAGAAACAGCTGTTGCCATGTAATCAGGGAAAGTCCAATACAAGAGGAGGCGTACAATCTTTCGTCAGAGTGTGGTGGGAGCCCAGACGTTTCTCCTCAATTGAGCCAAATTTTATCTGTCTCTGTTTGGTTCCTTGCTTCTTTGTCTGTTTAATAGATGTCATCAGTGTTTGAACCTGACAGACCCTCGCCCCATCCTTGTTTGTGAATGACTGAGCATTTCATGGAAGCTGCTTGTATACCCAATCATGGCACCCACCTGTTCCCAATTAGCCTGTTCACCCTTGGGATATTCCAAATAAGTGTTTGATGAGCATTCCTCAACTTCCTCAGTCTTTTTTGCCACTTGTGCCAGCTTTTTTGAAACATGTTGCAAATGAGCTAATACTTTCAAAAAATAACAAAGTTTTCCATTTCAACCAGTAAATATCTTGTCTTTGCAGTCTATTCAATTGAATATGGGTTGAAAAGGATTTCCTTGTATTTTGTTTTTATTTACGATTTACACAACGTGCCAACTTCACTGGTTTTGGGGGTTTGTAAAATTGCAACATTCATAAATCTTTCTTTAAATTTAAACCGATTAGGTCCCCATTCAAATCCACTCTTTACATTGCTAGCAACAGAATAAATTAAAATACGACACACTGCGGTTTTAAGAGTAGTTGCGGAACAAATGAGTGACCTGGACTGAGCAGAACTAGAATCACAGTGGAATGACAAAAGATGGCGGGACTGAAATAACGTTCAAAACAGATGAGCGCGCCTGTTCTTGTGTTGGCAGGCAAACACTTTCAACACACTTGTGTAAAAAAAAATATATATTGTACCGTAAAATGACTTGTTTAGTGAAGGACCACGGACGCCTGGAACCTGGCTGCTCATCATTGGTCATCATCAATCAAAAAAGATTGCCTGCCACCCATATGTGCATGCTGATTAAGATTGCCCTCCACTACAATATGAAGTATATACAATACAACTCTGAATATTAAAGACCTACTGAAATGAAATTGTCTTATTTAAACGGGGACAGCAGGTCCATTCTATGTGTCATACTTGATCATTCGGGAGATACTTGATCATCATGTGATATTGCCATATTTTTGCTGAAAGGATTTAGTAGAGAACATCAACGATAAAGTTCGCAACTTTTGGTCGCTGATAAAAAAAGCCTTGCCTGTACCGGAAGTAGCGTGACGTCACAGGTTGTGGAGCGCCTCACATCTGCACATTGTTTACAATCATGGCCAACAGCAGCGAGAGCGATTCGGACCGAGCAAGCGACGATTTCCCCATTAATTTGAGCGAGGATGAAAGATTCGTGGATGAGGAAAGTGAGAGTGAAGGACTAGAGGGCAGTGAAAGCGATACAGATAGAGAAGATGCTGTGAGAGGCGGGTGGGACCTGATATGCAGCTGGGAATGACTAAAACAGTAAATAAACACAAGACATATATATACTCTATTAGCCACAACACAACCAGGCTTATATTTAATATGCCACAAATTAATCCGCATAACAAACACCTCCCCCCTCCCGTCCATATAACCCGCCTATACAACTCAAACACCTGCACACCACACTCAATCCCACAGCCCGAAGTACCGTTCACCTCCGTAAAGTTCATACAGCACATATATTTCCCCAAAGTTACGTACGTGACATGCACATAGCGGCACGCACGTACGGGCAAGCGATCCAATGTTTGGAAGCCAAAGCTGCGTACTCACGGTAGCGCGTCTGCTATCCAACTCAAAGTCCTCCTGGTTGTGTTGCTGCAGCCGGCCGCTAATACACCGCTTCCCCCCTACAGCTTTCTTCTTTGCTGTCTTCATTGTTCATTGAACAAATTGCAAAAGATTCACCAACACAGATGTCCAGAATACTGTGGAATTTTGCGATGAAAACAGACGACTTAATAGCTGGCCACAATGCTGTCCCAATATGTCCGCACAATCCGTGACGTCACACGCAAACGTCATCATACCGAGCTGTTTTCAGCAGAATATTTTGTGGGAAATTTAAAATTGCACTTTACTAATCTAACCCGGCCGTATTGGCATGTGTTGCAATGTTAAGATTTCATCATTGATATATAAACTATCAGACTGCATGGTCGGTAGTAGTGGCTTTCAGTAGGCCTTTAAGAGTATGTGAACCATTCCTTCGCTATTTACTTCCCTGACGACCACCCTAAAGTTTTGTAATCCATCAGAAATATCAAGCCATACATTTTCTATCGATGTCCCTCAAGCAACTAAAATGCATCAAACATGTCCAAGTGTGGAGATTGTTTTGCATATTATCCATCAGGCTGAGTAAATTGGTTACATTGGTGTATTTTTTAATTGTGTATGTTACTATTAGACATTTATTGTAATGTCCACATAGTTCAGTGGGCACGTTTTGTCTCACATGTTTTAACATCCTGTGTTGGTTTTTGCTTATTTGGATCATGAGTTGGAAAGGTTGTCCCAATGTATACCAACATGATGAGTCTATGCATGTCTCTCATAATTGCACCCAATAGGTGACGTATCAAATATCAATGTTTATCAATTTATGTATTAAAAGTACATTTAGGACAATCCGTGCAGTTTGGGGACCCCCAGATTAAGCAATTATTTGGCGGTACGTGAACCACAGTTCGAAAACATGGCTTCAAATTGTTCTGCCTCTGAATGGAATGGCACGTGGGGCGGCTTGTCAGATTCTACGCCACACCACCCTCAAGACATGCCACTGGTAAAATTTGAGGGCCTATCTAATTATTTTATGTTAAATGTTGTATTATTAATAATAATATTAGATTTTTTACTAAGGGTGTCCCAATACAACTTAATGATACGGATATGCAGCAGGAAACAGCGTGCAGGTAAAAAAAGGTATTTTATCTAAGAACAGATGAGTGCAACAGGAAAATCACTGAATTATAGGGAAGGCTCTGCAATCCAAAATAAACTATACAGGCTATAAAGTAACCAAACAGAAATGTTTACCAACATGAAGCATTCCCAAAAAAAACAATGTTCCGACACCAGCAACAGCTGAACTTAAAATAGTCTTAATAGCAAACAGGTAACAGGTGAGCTGCCAAACAACGTCAAGGGGGTGCATAACCAAAGTGACAGGAAGTGCAACCAAAACAAAAGCACAAAACAGGAACTAGGACGCTAAAGACAAAAAAACAACAGCAAATTCAAAATAAGACATGATCTGCTGTGAACAGATCATGTCCCCAACAACCCCCCGGTGGTGGTGGTGGTGGGGGGGGGGGGTATTTTAATTTTTTTTTTTTTTTTTTTTTTTTTTTTTTTACATAAATAAATACAATCATGTGTGCTTACGGACTGTATCCCTGCAGACTGTATTGATCTATATTGATATATAATGTATATATTGTGTTTTTTATGTTGATTTCATTAAAAAATAAAAATAAAAAAAAAATTTTTTTTTTTTTTTTACATAAATAAATACAATCATGTGTGCTTACGGACTGTATCCCTGCAGACTGTATTGATCTATATTGATATATAATGTATATATTGTGTTTTTTATGTTGATTTCATAAAACAATAAAAAAAAAATAATAATAATAATTTCTTGTACGGCCCGGTACCAATCGGCCCGGTGGTTGGGGACCACTGCCCAACATAACGGATTCCAGACGCTCCAAAAACACCAACACATTCAAAATAAGACATAATCTGGTGTTAACAGATCATGACAGACTAAGTATTATACTGTACCAAAACCAATATTGACCTGATATGATATCAGCAGGAATCATACATTCATGTGTTATTTTGTAGTGTGGTATGTCAGAAAATGCTTGATTAAGTGACATTATGCAATTGTGGATATGAAAAGCACTAACCTGTTTATTATTTGTCTGGAATGGACTTATGCTGTCTTTTGGTTGAAATAAAGTGGTAATTATTTTTTTAAATTAAGCTTATGACCCACTGAATTGAATAATGCGGGCACGTTTGTTACTGGATACTTTTTCATACGTTTCTGCCTTGGAGACTTTCTATATGTAAGTAATATGTAACTATAATTATTTGATACATGTTTGAATTGACAAATATGCTGTTTTAGACCGTAATATTGTTTAATTAAGGACACCTATTACGAATGTCTAGCTTATGTGCTAGTGTGTGCTTAGCTGTTGTGTAGCTGCTAGCTCCTAGTAGCCTATTTACCTTTTTGTGAATGACTTGATTAAAATAGAGGAAAATACTACCCACCTTGTGTGCTTATTGGAGGACATTTAGGTGTTAACTGTCTGTCCAGCTGTGCAAAAGTAAAGGACTGCTTGTATTGGAGGGCTTCTATCGGAAAATTCAGATACAAGTTGATATAATCCATTACTTGTTTGTTTTTGTTTTTTTCTGATATCAGACCAATATCCACACTGCAAAAACTGAAATCTAAGTAAGATTAAATATCTCAAATAATGGTTTTATTTGCTTATTTTCTGTCTGATAAGATAATTCTTCTCACTAAGCAGATTTTATGTTAGTGTTTTACTTGTTTTAAGGGTTTTGGTCTTAGATTATCTCAGTAAGATATTACAGCTTGTTGCTGAGATTTGATGACCTATATTGAGAAAAAGCTGCGTCAGCAACACTTACAAGTATAAAACTACTTTTTTAAAGTAATCATTTCTTATTTCAAGCATAAAAAAAAAAATCACGACTTTGTCACAATTGTGTCTCATATAAAAACAGATGACAGCCAAATGAACTTTGCTGTTTTATTTTCAATGAAACAATAGAAAATAGGTACTCTTATAGTAGTACAGTTGTTATTAGTGAGAATATACTTATTTTAAGGTACTTTTGGGTTTATTGAGGTAAGCTAATTTTACTTGTTTTGGAAAGTCTTGACAAGCCAAACTTTCTTGTTCTATTGGCAGATAATTTTGCTTATTTCAAATAAAATATTCCAAATTTTTGTATTTTTTTTTTCTTGTTTTTGAACACTGGCTTTTTGCAGTGCAAGATTAATATCAGATCTGGTAACCCCTATTGTTTATGATTTTGTTGTCCCCCCCTCACCCCCCTGCCGTTGTGTCCATTATATGTATTTAATGTAAATATGAAGTACTGAACATAATGATGTGCCTTTTGAGTCTCTAAAACTATTGTTTAAATTAAATGATTCTATTGTTACTGTATTCATTGTATTATGTTTTGTAATGTATGTTCCTATTCCTATTCCTATTTTAATCTAATATGGATTAATTCCACTGTATGCATGCGATTCAATATTTGTGTAATCAATCATTTAATCTCATTCGTAATTGTCATCATCATTCTTTTTTTTTCTTGTATTATTTGTAGTAATTTTATTTTCAAGTTTTATATTAATGACTGTGCTTATTTTCCTGATTGCATGTCATTCTATTTTAGAATGTACTTGTCCATGTACCAAGCAATGATCATTTTATGTCAACATACATTTTTTTTGGCCCAATGTTATTTTATTCATGATTACCAACTATAACATGATATTTTATTTTAATTTTGTGGCTTGTAAGTGTCTCGCGTTTAACGAGCACTACCCAAAAGGACTTTTTATCCCGTTTTTCCTGCCACATATTAAATCTTTATGGACTCTGCTGCGATGTGACGTGTTATTGGTGCCAAATAGCGCCATAAAAGTAATAGATGCTAATCTGCGATAGCGTTTTATGAAGTCCTTTGTTAATATCCTGTGCCTGCAAAGCTAATTGTACACTTTCAGGAGGATAACGCATCTTTTTTTTTTCTTGACATGCAACGTTCTCCAGACTTGTGGAAGTCCAAAGCAGCATGACCGCACTTACTGGTGAGCATGCAGGTAGAGGTGAGCTCTCGTCTCGAATTAAAGGCGATAAAAAGCCCTTTATCCGCCTTTACAAGCGGGAGGAACATAGTGTGTCTGGAGAGGAACATATAGAATCTTCTAATCATCAGCCGACAGCAGCCAGGAGCCTGCTGCTGATGGATGCCAACGCTGGCACTGCAGATAAGACGCTCGCAAATTGATGGAGGTGAGGATGCGGCGAGGAAGATGGAGGAGGAGGAAGGAATAGCCAAGTGTATAGGCGGCTTCGGTGTAGGGAAGAGGAAGCTGTGATTGACACCGTTCTGATAAGGCAAACGGTCGGGGACACGTTTTTAACAGCAAGACAGCGCTTTGTTGTACAGCCAATAGGACCAGCAGACAGCAGCATAACAGCCCACTTCAACTATTACTACCCTACTTTCCAAGCTATGGAGCGCACCGGTAATCATTTGCACCCTACAGATTTTAGAACTAAAAAATAGGTTTACATATATTAGCCGCACCAGACTATAAGCCGCAGATATACTGTAAACTGGTGCGAAAAATTATGTAAATGTTTAGTTACGAATAGAAATGTCCGATAATGGCTTTTTTGCCGATATCCGATATTACGATATTGTCCAACTCCTAATTACCGATTCCGATATCAACCGTTACCGATATATACAGTTGTGGAATTAACACATTATCATGTCTAATTTTGTTGTGATGCCCCGCTGGATGCATTAAACCAGGGGTGTCCAAAGTGCGGCCCGCGGGTATAACTGGGTATAACACATGGCCCACTGACAAAGCTTAACCTATTGTTACTATAACAATCTACAAGGTTAAGGTTGCTTCTCTTTCTTCCCCTCCATTTTTCTGCATTCTTTCGTATCTCAAGTTATCATTACGTATATGTATTGTTGCATTTGAACAATTGTATTGTTGATAATAAAGGTAAAGTACTGGTATTGTTTATTATCAATAGCACTATTTCTATTGGTATTCATATTGCTCCATTTTTAGTGTAATAATACTCATTGTCATTTCTGTATTTTTTTAAAAATTTTCGCTAACTGCTTATTTGCTATTACTTTTACCATCATATTTGTACATGTCGTATTTGCTGATGTTGCTCTGTTGTTGTTGTTGTTGTTGCTGTTGTGTTTGCTGTTGTTGTTTTTGTCTCTGTGTCTAATCCCCCTCTTGTCCCCACAATTCCCCCCTCTGTCTTCCTTTTTGTCTCTTTTTATCCCCTCCTGCTCCGGCCCGGCTGCACCAAATGATAATATAAATACATTTAATAAAGTCAAAATACAAGTAAGGCAACAAGAGAAGTATCCTACACTTCTCTTTTGTAAAGTAAATCTGAACAGCCGATATGGGCATCTACATCTGCTATATGATTTGCCCGAGAAGCTGGGCAGGACATTATTAAAAAAATAAAAAAAATAAAAAAAGTGCGGCCCGCGGGCCATTTGCGGCCCGCAGCTAATTGTTTACCACACATTCTGGAAATACTATTGTAAAAATAAACAAGAACATTAAAAAAAGTGGAATGAGGTGAAATCTAACGAGAAAATGTTGCAATGTTGACACAAAAGCTGCCGTGCAGGCTGTTTTTTTTTTCTTTTGTCTTTCTTCATTTTTCTTTTATTGCCATTGCTCAAAAAAAAAAAAAATAATGACAAAAAAATCCATGTTATAATGAATTATTTTCAGGGCTCCAATTACTTCAAATATTTCACTTTAAAATGTTTTATGTGGTAAATATTGCATATATTGTGTAGTAGCCATATAAAAACATCAAAGTTTTCTTTGACAAAAGCGCATAAAACAAACAAAATAATAGTTCCAGCATAAAATCGACAGATATATCTAAAGTTGATCTTGTAACTTAAGTGTTGAAAGTAAAAGAAAAACCTAATAAAAATGTATCACTTTATGAGTGGGGCACCTTTTGGATCCCAAATATATTTAGTGATTTTTTATTTATCTTTTCACTGTGATTACTCAAAAATATGAAATAATTAAAATCAATGGTGTCCTGCATTATTGATCTTTTAGGGCTCTAATTACCAAATACGGCATATTTCAGTTTTACTATAAAAAACCTAAGTTGTTTTTGACAGAAAAGCCATAAAACATTTTTTAAAATTTGTATTACTTTATATCAACTTGAAGTTATGTAATTATGTAAAATTATGTAAATGTTTAGTTACGAATAGAAATGTCCGATAATGGCTTTTTTGCCGATATCCGATATTCCGATATTGTCCAACTCCTAATTACCGATTCCGATATCAACCGTCACCGATATATACAGTTGTGGAATTAACACATTATCATGTCTAATTTTGTTGTGATGCCCCGCTGGATGCATTAAACCAGGGGTGTCCAAAGTGCGGCCCGCGGGCCATTTGCGGCCCGCAGCTAATTGTTTAGCGGCCCGCCACACATTCTGGAAATACTATTGTAAAAATAAACAAGAACATTAAAAAAAGTGGAATGAGGTGAAATCTAACGAGAAAATGTTGCAATGTTGACACAAAAGCTGCCGTGCAGGCTGTTTTTTTTTTCTTTTGTCTTTCTTCATTTTTCTTTTATTGCCATTGCTCAAAAAAAATAAAATAATGACAAAAAAATCCATGTTATAATGAATTATATTCAGGGCTCCAATTACTTCAAATATTTCACTTTAAAATGTTTCATGTGGTAAATATTGCATATATTGTGTAGTAGCCATATAAAAACATCAACGTTTTCTTTGACAAAAGCGCATAAAACAAACAAAATAATAGTTCCAGCATAAAATCGACAGATATATCTAAAGTTGATCTTGTAACTTAGGTGTTGAAAGTAAAAGAAAAACCTTATAAAAATGTATCACTTTATGAGTGGGGCACCTTTTGGATCCCAAATATATTTAGTGATTTTTTATTTATCTTTTCACTGTGATTACTCAAAAATATGAAATAATTAAAATCAATGGTGTCCTGCATTATTGATCTTTTAGGGCTCTAATTACCAAATACGGCATATTTCAGTTTTACTATAAAAAACCTAAGTTGTTTTTGACAGAAAAGCCATAAAACATTTTTTTAAATTTGTATTACTTTATATCAACTTGAAGTTATGTAATTATGTAAAATTATGTAAATGTTTAGTTACGAATAGAAATGTCCGATAATGGATTTTTTGCCGATATCCAATATTCCGATATTGTCCAACTCCTAATTACCGATTCCGATATCAACCATTATCGATATATACAGTTGTGGAATTAACACATTATCATGTCTAATTTTGTTGTGATGCCCCGCTGGATGCATTAAACCAGGGGTGTCCAAAGTGCGGCCCGCGGGCCATTTGCGGCCCGCAGCTAATTGTTTAGCGGCCCGCCACACATTCTGGAAATACTATTGTAAAAATAAACAAGAACATTAAAAAAAGTGGAATGAGGTGAAATCTAACGAGACAATGTTGCAATGTTGACACAAAAGCTGCCTTGCAGGCTGTTTTTTTTTTCTTTTGTCTTTCTTCATTTTTCTTTTATTGCCATTGCTCAAAAAAATAAAAATAATGACAAAAAATCCATGTTATAATGAATGGGACGGTTTAGCTCGCTTGGTAGAGCGGCCGTGCCAGCAACTTGAGGGTTGCAGGTTCGATCCCCGCTTCCGCCATCCTAGTCACTGCCGTTGTGTCCTTGGGCAAGACACTTTACCCACCTGCTCCCAGTGCCACCCACACTGGTTTAAATGTAACTTAGATATTGGGTTTCACAATGTAAAGCGCTTTGAGTCACTTGAGAAAAAGCGCTATATAAATGTAATTCACTTCACTTCACTTCAATTATTTTCAGGGCTCCAATTACTTCAAATATTTCACTTTAAAATGTTTTATGTGGTAAATATTGCATATATTGTGTGGTAGCCATATAAAAACATCAACGTTTTCTTTGACAAAAGCGCATAAAAACAAACAAAATAATAGTTCCAGCATAAAATCGACAGATATATCTAAAGTTGATTTTGTAACTTTAGTGTTGAAAGTAAAAGAAAAACCTAATAAAAATGTATCACTTTATGAGTGGGGCACCTTTTGGATCCCAAATATATTTAGTGATTTTTTATTTATCTTTTCACTGTGATTACTCAAAAATATGAAATAATTAAAATCAATGGTGTCCTGCATTATTGATCTTTTAGGGCTCTAATTACCAAATACGGCATATTTCAGTTTTACTATAAAAAACCTAAGTTGTTTTTGACAGAAAAGCCATAAAACTTTTTTTTTTAATTTATATTACTTTATATCAACTTGAAGTTAATATAGAGATTTACTGTAAGTGTTAAATAATTTAAAAAAAATAATAATCTGACTTATTTTTATTATTTTAATGACTGAGACCCTTTATGGTCCCCGGGACCCCTAAAGGTAAAATAAATAAAAAAATGCATATATTTTGCTATTGTTTGAAAATGAAAAATATCAAAATGGCCCCCACATGCTTTAATTTTTCTGTGTGCGGCTCTCAGTGGAAAAAGTTTGGACACCCCTGCATTAAACAATGTAACAAGGTTTTCCAAAATAAATCAACTCAAGTTATGGAAAAAAAAAATGCCAACATGGCACTGCCATATTTATTATTGAAGTCGCAAAGTGCATTATTTTTTTTTTAACATGCCTCAAAACAGCAGCTTGGAATTTGGGACATGCTCTCCCTGAGAGAGCATGAGGAGGTTGAGGTGGGCAGGGTTGGGGGGGCGGGGTTTCGGGGGTAGCGGGTAGCGGGGGGTGTATATTGTAGCGTCCCGGAAGAGTTAGTGCTGCAAGGGGTACTGGGTATTTGGTCTGTTGTGTTTATGTTGTGTTACGGTGCGGATGTTCTCCCGAAATGTGTTTGTCTTTCTTGTTTGGTGTGGGTTCACAGTGTGGCGCATATTTGTAACAGTATTAAAGTTGTTTATACGGCCCTCGGTGTGACCTGTATGGCTGTTGACCAAGTATGCATGCATTCACTTGTGTGTGTGAAAAGCCGTAGATATTATGTGATTGGGCCGGCACGCAAAGGTTTATTGGCGCTCTGTACTTCTCCCTACGTCCGTGTACCACTTCGTACAGCGGCGTTTTAAAAAGTCATACATTTTACTTTTTGAAACCGATACCGATAATTTCCGATATTACATTTTAAAGCATTTATCGGCCGATAATATCGGCAGTCCGATATTATTGGACATCTCTAGTTACAAACCTTAATTGTTTCCCACTGGTGCCTGTAACACAGCAGTAAAACGGATGATCAAACAAAACAGAAGTCATCGTCATGGACCCACTAGCTGTGGAAGCTAGCTTTCCAATCAGCTACACCAGGGGTGTCAAACTCATTTTAGATGGGGGGCCACATGGAGAAAAAACTACTCCCAAGTGGGCCGGACTGGTAAAATCCTGGCACGATAACTTCAAAATAAAGACAACTTCAGATTGTTTTCTTTGTTTAAAAATAGAACAAGCACATTCTGAAAATGTACAAATCATAATGTTGTTTTTTTTTTTACACTTACATGTTGCGGTTAATAGTATTCAATTTTTATTTGTCGTTATTTATATTTTCTGAATACATTTAATTTAATTAATTAAATTTAATGTTCATCAGTCAACTCATTGGTGTTAATTTTCAATATATCAAGATGAAAAAATTATATGAAAATCAAATTACAGTATGTTATTTATGTAGTTTGATCATTCTCCTCGACAGACATATGTAGCATCGTCTACAAAGATACAAATAATTGCTACTGCGACATCCAGTGGACACATTTAGAACAGCAGTTTCTTTCATTCAAAAATTTCAGGTACATTTTTATACTTAGCAAAACGCGGGCCATACGTTTGACACCCCTGAGCTAAACAGACTCAATAACTCTACGGTGACGTTTTGGTGATTTTACGAAACTGAAACAATACAAAAATAATACCATTGTAAGTTATTAATACTAACACAGACACTTGTCAAATGTGTTATTATATCCGCTAATGCCAATGACGCTACCTTGATTACATTACGATAGTACGTACAAATATCGATGAAAACTGTGACGATCTGTCACTTCACTTCTGGTCGTGGTTCCTTGTTTGGTGTTTGTTTCCTGTCGGGGCTCTTATTTTTGTTCCCCTTCCTGCATGTCTCCCTGAGCACTCGTTTCCCTCACTGATTGGCGGGCTAGCACACCTGGTTGCCGTTGCCAATCGAGCGGCTAGTTATATCTGCCTCCCCTGTTCGTCAGTGCTCGAGGATCGATTATGTTTAGGACCTTTGCATACATGACTGCTTCTCCCCATTTCGAGTATATTAAAAGACTCTTACCTGCACGTCGTTCTCCTGTTTCCTACATCTCGGGGTCACAACCGCCGAAAGCCATGCGAGTTCCTCACAGAAAACACTCCTACAGACATCACACATGGGACGGTTGAGTAAGTATGAATTGTTTTAGTTATATTGTAAAACTTACAAACGTTGCTTGGAGTGATGAATGAAGAATCCTTTCGAGCAAAAACATTATGCGTGACTAGTAGACGTAACGGGATATACCGTTGTGGAAGTCGCTTCCTAGCAGCTCCACTGTAGACACGGCACAAGAGCCAAGCGTGCAGGTTTAACAAAGTTTGAATGTTTCTAACAATAGCTTTCCAAAATGTTTTTCAGCATGCCGTGACGCTGCAGTCACTCCCAATCCTCTCTCCTGCTCTGCTCCCGGCCGCTTACTGTTAAAGACAACAGATGATTAGATTAACACGTACCACCTGTGCAATCTAATCACCTGCCAGCTGTGTCTCGCCGTCAGCACATGCCCCGCCCCTGCCCGCTGGTGCTCGTCCTCAGTACCATGGACAGCGGCGGTGACTTTTCCTCCTACAGGCAGCCCTGACTACACCTCGACCCCCCACAACCGTACTTCCGGTTAAAGGCACGGAATAGGAAGTACATTTTCACACAGCGTGTGCAAATAATAAAAATAGCATGCACCATGAGTGGGCGTGTTGCATGTGATCTACTAACAATGCGTTTTCGATTAAAAAGTGTAAAATAGTACTCACAAAACAGCGATGAGTGTCGATAAATCACATTGTGCGTGATAAATCATTATGTTTGCATTTTCTCCTCCCAGTATTGTGGACGTTTTATTGATCAGCATATATTTTGCATACTGCGATGAGGCGGCGACTTGTCCAGGGTGTACCCGCCCACCGCCCGAATGCAGCTGAGATAGGCTCCAGCACCCCCCGCCACACCAAAAGGGAAAAGCGGTAGAAAATGGATGGATGGATGGATGGATAATTTGCTTATTATTTAAGACAGAGAGGCAAATTTGATTGCACACCTTATTCTTCTCCCTTAACAGACACAATCCACTTTGCACATTTTAAGTAGATCAGGTTTGCAATGTGCTATCAAGTGTTTTAGTTTAGCTCAATATTATTCAACTCAATAAAACTATATACTTTTTTATTGTCCAGTAAAAACAATTATGCATACAGTACAGGCCAAAAGTTTGGACACACCTTCTCATTCGATGCGTTTTCTTTATTTGCATGACTACTGAAGGCATCAAAACTAGAGAGAGAATGCCAGGAGTGTGCGGAAAAGTAATCAGAGCAAAGGGTGGCTATTTTGAAGAAACGAGAATATAAAACATGTTTTCAGTTATTTCACCTTTTTATGTTAAGTACATAACACCACATGTGTTCATTCATAGTGTTGATGCCTTCAGTGACAATCTACAATGTAAATCAGACCTGGGCATTCTGCGGCCCGCGGGCCGCATCCGGCCCTTTGTGCGTCCCTGTCCGGCCCGCGTGAGGCCAATTATAAATTACAAAATACATTTTAAAAAGTATCTATGTCGAGTGTGCAATACAACGGTGCTGCTTTTGTTTTGAAAATCGTTATTTGTATTACTTCCGTGTGGACGTATGCGTGTGCGTGGTTGTGAGTGAATGTGAACAGCTGCAATTACAAAATAAAGTTGAAAAAACATCTATGTCCTGCGCGCAATACAACTGTGCTGCTTTAATTTAGAAAAGTATTATTTATGGGCGTGTGTCCGTGTGTAACCTGCGAGTGAAGGTGCACATGCAGCGACAAGTGATGCACGGTTTACACCCGAGACGCTAAAAAGAGAAAAGTTGATGAGGAATGGCGTGTTTTCAACAAGACATGAACTGCAAAGCAACGTTCCCTCTAAGGTGCGTGCCTGCGCAATTGCGCACTGCTCAAGCGTCCGCTGCGCGCAGCAAATATATGCCGCGCACCAAATCAAATCCCATCTGAATTCTAAACAAAATAAACATATTTATTCTATGGAATTTTGCAATGCAACTTTGAGTGACAGCGACAACAAGCGGCCCTAATGGTGTTCGTCAACACCGTTTACAACACCGTTCAATTGAACACCGTTCAATTATTGTAACGTCTATCGAGATGCTTCGAGGACAGGAATTATATCGATCACTTTATTGAGCAAAACTGTTTATATTCGGACATAACCACACCAAAAACATGAGTAAAACAATTCTATCTCGAAAAACTAGTCATTTTCTGCCGTACAAACCAGGCCAAAACCAACTTGTCATCTGTCACCAACACGCATAGCACTAAACCACTGGTGCGTTTATGGCCACACAAAAAGTCGGACAACTCAAACACCACACAAAGTTACGCTATGACTCCTCAGTCATACGTGTGCTTATTTTACTGTCATTTATTATTAATGTTAATTTATTTATATTAGTCATGGAATGCTGTTACACACACTATGTTGAAGTATTACTATTATTATTAATTATTATTATTATTATTATTATTATTATTATTTATCTTACGGTATATATCAAAAATAATATTGAGCAAAATTTAATTGAAATATTGTCGATGTGGCCCTCCAGCAGTGCTCGGGTAGCTCATGCGGCCCCCGGTAAAAATTAATTGCCCACCCCTGATGTAAATAGTCATAAAAATAAAGAAAACACATTGAATGAGAAGGTGTGTCCAAACTTTTGGCCTGTACTATATATATATATATATATATATATATATATATATATATATATATATATATATATATATATATATATATATATATATATATATATATATATATATATATATATATATATATATATACTATTTTCCCCTATGTGTGGAAAATTAAATTTCCTGTTCTATGGTTTTTAAGAACTATTCTCCCCATAGGAAACAATTTAATCAGAAATCATCTGTTCCAGTGTCAATTTAAACTTCCATCCATTTTCTACCGCTTGTCCCTCTCCGGTTCGCGGATGGTGCTGGAGCCTATCCCAGCTGCATTCGGGCAGAAGGCGGGGTACACCCTGGACAAGTTGCCACCTCATCACAGGGCCAACACAGACAGACACGTAATATGCATATGTATGTATGTATATATGTAAATGTAGACAGACAACATCCACACTCACATTCACACACTAGGGACCATTTAGTGTTGCCAATCAACCTATCCCCAAGTGCATGTCTTTGGAGGTGGGAGGAAGCCGGAGTACCCGGAGGGAACCCACGCAGTCACGGGGAGAACATGCAAACTCCACACAGAAAGATTTAATATTGAACTATTTATCTATTAAACATTGTATTGTCTCGACAGGTATTCATTTAATTAATATGTTACTGTAGTTTAAAAGAAAATAAGCTTGGTATTATTCAACTCAATAAAACTAAAATAGAATAAAAGCATTTGATTGATTTTTTAATATAAAAAAAAAACACGTTTGTATGTGCGGCAAGTTCATTTTCCTGTTCTGTGGTTAGCAAAACATGGTTTTCCCCCACATCGGGAAATGGAAACAGAAACAAACTGTTCCAGTGTCAATATGTATCCATGAAAGATCTTTAAAATCTATTAAAACCTTTATTATTCAGTGGCCTTTTGGTTAGAGTGTCCGCCCTGGGATTGGTAAATTGTGAATTCAAACCCCGGCCGAGTCATACCAAAGACTATACAAATGGGACCCTGCTTGGCACTCAGCATCAAGGGTCGGAATTGGGGGTTAAATCACCAAAAATTATTCCCGGGCGCGGCCACCGCTGCTGTTCACTGCTCCCCTCACCTCCCAGGGGGTGGAACAAGGGGATGGGTCAAATGCAGAGGTTAATTTCACCACACCTAGTGTGTGTGTGACAATCATTGGTACTTACTTTTTATTCAGCTCTGCACTGCAAAAACTGAAATCTAAGTAAGATTAAATATCTCAAATAAGGGTGATATTTGCTTATTTTCTGTCTGATAAGATAATTCTTCTCACTAAGCAGATTTTATGTTAGAGTGTTTTACTTGTTTTAAGGGTTTTGGTCCTAAATGATCTCAGTAAGATATTACAGCTTGTTGCTGAGAGTTGATGACCTATATTGAGTAAAACATGCTTGAAACTAGAATATCAACTGTTGCAAAGCTGTGTCATCAACACTCACAAGTTTAAAACTACTTTTTTAAAGTAATAATTTCTTATTTCAAGCATGAAAAAAAAAAAAATCATGACTTTGACACAATTGTGTCTCATATTAAAACAGATGACAGCCAAATTGACTTTGCTGTTTTATTTTCAATGAAACAATAGAAAATACGTTCTCATATAGTAGTACAGTTATTAGTGAGAATATACTTATTTTAAGGTATTTTTGGGTTCTTTGATGTTAGCTAATTTTACTTGTTTTGGACAAGCCACATTTTCTTGTTCTATTGGCAGATAATTTTGCTTAGTTCAAATAAAATACCTCTAATTTTTGTATTTTTTATTCTTGTTTTTGAACACTGACTTTTTGCAGTGTGTATTATTCAATCAAATAAAAGTAAAATGAAGCGAAACGACTTTTTTGTGTATTTGTGAAGCTAACGGAACGTAAAAGTGCTAACCCTCCGAAGATGATGTTATTATTAGTGCGGGACATTACTGTAGTTAGCGTGTTTAACAGCATTCAAGTTTCTGTTCTACGGTTATCGTCACACTTTGTTTGACTTTAGTGCCACTTTGCTGGGGAAAAGTCGAGATTGCAGCACAAATTAGGGGTTCAAAAAGGAGCATTTTCATCTTGGCGGTTTCTCGTTTTCGGATTTCAAAGTAAAAG